>NC_031770.1:2995518-3110518 GCF_001522545.3 Parus major
GGTGAGTGCTCTGGGAAGTGGCTGCTTTCTAGGTCATGGGCACTATTTTCTCAGGAGAGGCAAGACAGAGGAGCATGCAAGACTAGAAGAACTATGAGATAAAGAACGATGTAGGATTAGGAAAAGAAAACTACTCTCTTGCTGCGCTAGACCAGATCCTCTGGCAGCGGTGAGGGGCTCTGAGCACTGAGCCCATTTTCAGTGACTCAGCACCACTGAAATGTAAGTATCACCCCCACTGGGGTCTTTAGCTCCACAGTGCTGTCAGCACAGGCTTTGCATCCCAGGGAGGAGACACCTAATTTGCTCAGAATAACCGCTTGCACTCACTCTGCCTCTGCTTTCCAACAGACCTGAACAAGGAGGCAATTTGGTTCCACAAAAGCAGCCTTAAATGAAAATATGTAAATAAGGAGAGAACTGGAGAGTGAAAACACTCATCATCTTCCCAAAACCAAGTGACTCGATATATGTCTTTGGGAGATCAGCAAAGGGACACAGAAGTCTCAACAGGAAGTCAAAGTTTGCTACAGGAATGCAAGACAAAATGAATGCTGCAGCTGTAAGACACAAACTCACAACCTTCCCAGGTTCCTTTAAAAAACACTGAAATTTCTGTATCTCATAGCTTCAAGGACCTCTTTTCCAAGAGTGCCTCCTGTAAACCTTTATTTCCTTTTGAAGTCTGCTTTCTACTTTAGTCTATTTTTTTTTGCTAGGAATATATTTAGGTAGGAACTGGCCTTTACATCCACAGGCAGCCGTGGCTATCAGTCAATCTATCAGCAAACCGCTCATGAAGTTCACCAGACAAAGGGTTAGTGCAGCTAGTACCACAATAATGTAGAAACAGAAATATTACAAAGTAAAGGCTTATAAAATAATAAAAATTCTACTTAGTTCAGATACCTCCCAGTGCCTTTGGCAAAATACCTTAAGCATTCCACATAAGGCGGGCATTGTCTTTATAAGATGGCACCTCATAAAATGGTATTAAATATCACCAACGGGGCTTCATATTTCATCCAGCAGGGTTTAGGCCAGACATGTTCTATATCACACATTATTAGAATGACATCTGCTTTGCAAGTTGTGTACCCAGGAGCATACCTTGATAACTCATTTCAGCACTCATTCTCGAGGCTTCTGTGGCTTCGTAATACCTAATATGTTTAACTCATTTTGAACAGAAGTCTAAAGCCTGTCGTGGCCCTCTGGCCAAAACTGTAGCTGTCAGGCAACGGAGCCAGCTATCAAACATTACTCATTTATCATTAGTGGTGATGCAGCTGTACAGAGAAATGTGCCCACTGAAGTGAAGGGCTGTCAATTGTTCCCTGTATAATACTCCTCTCCTCAACAGGGCATTTCTCCACGGAGGTACAGCTAGAGCACTCTGCTACTTCCCCATAGCACGGAATTTACAGTAGCAAGGGAATGGGGAATGTATTTTCATTTAAATGGGTCTGCCACGAGACGAATAAAGCAATCATCAATGGGATCTATAAGCAGAGAGGGGCGGGGCAGTGTTTATAAACATCACACGGAGGTGTGTATCCGCACCAGCGCCTGTGCCTGCGTGCCCATACACACATGGGGTGTTTAGAAATAAACTCTCTGGACCTGTGTTGGTATTTGAAAACTGGCACATGATCAGTACCAAAGACTCTGCTTCCTCTTTGCTCACCATTTCCATAAGAAGACTGGAATGTGCAATTTAGGCTTCAGATTTCCATGTCTATTCTGCTTGCAAAACTCAAACACACGCTACCTTGAACTTCGCTATCCTCAACTCTGCTCCCTAGGGAGGAAAACAGCCAGATTAAATCTATATGAGAGATCTCCTGACTGCAGACACTACTGCCTTTATTCACAAAGGCAAAGCACAGCAATGGTCTGGGAAAGCACCACAGTTAAGATACTATCTCCAGGCTCCTTTGAACCGCTGCTGCATGCAAATATTTGTACACATGCATTATGAAGAGAGTGTGGCACAAGTCCCTGAATTTTGATTTGTCTCTGTACAAGTGAGATACAGAGGAGTGAGACAGGCTCTGGTGGTGAAGAGCAGAGATCTGGCTCCCACATCTGCCTTTCTGCTATCTCAGTGTGGTTTCTCCTCTGGAGCCCACTGAGGCCAAAGGGAATTTGTTTGCTGCTTTCAAGGCAATCACACGACTACAAAAATGTCGAAAATGGATACTTGAAATCAGGGATCCAAATCCATCCCTAGCCAACAACTGGACTGTAACTGTTGCTCCCATATTAAATTCTGACCTTGGTCCATCTGGGCCCAAGTTTGTGGAAAATGGAGATGGTCTGTGCCTAGAAAATTATTTCAGTTCTTTAAGTGAGCAGCAAGCACAGCCAGGATGTAACTTTGAGCAGATGTTACACAAAACCTCAATTTTATACCCTCATTTCCAGCCATACCAGATTCACCCCAAACAAGTTTGCTGAAAAATCAGCTTTCTCCAAATAACTTCAAGGAAGCCTTCTGTAAAACATGGTCCAACTGAGAGACTGTAGAAAAAATATGGCCAAAAGGACTTTTGTCCCCACTTTTGGCCTTGTACAAAGTACCCATGAATTCTGCCATGGATACTTCTGCCACCTCGTCAACAGAACAGCAATTAAACAACTCTATATGTATTATTACATATTTCTGGTACACTTCCACTGTGGCTATAGAAATCCAGTGACCAAAATGCAGCTGTGCTTTAGTTCTGTCCCAAGTTTAAACACAGTGGCTTGCACCAACACCATTCTCATCTGTAACAAGACAAGTAATAGGGAAAGGGAGGAAAAACGCAGCTCTGAAAGTCGCAAATATGGAATTTCTTCTTGGGAAAAGCTCCTCTCCACCAGAATGAGCCAGGACTGGACATGGGTGAACTTGCAGGTGGCTGGGGCAGCTGTCTCTTGAAGGGATGTCACTGAGGAGGGGAGTGGAAGCCCCACAGCCCACTCTGTGTGTGCTGAGGCTCTTCTTTTTCCTCCTCTTCCCCACTTCTGAACACTGCTTGTATCCAGTGCTATAAGGACTACGCTCTGTCTCTCTCTCTCCCTTCTGCTCTGACCCCCGAGCCAGGAGGCTTTGCACTACTTCAGAAACACATGGACTCTTTGGGCCCAGCTGAAACTGAATGTGGCAGAGAGGGGGATGATGAATGACAAAGCTTTCCTGGAAGATGTAGGCTTTAAGAAGAGATCATGATGTGGTGAAACAAGTCAAACCAAAGTGGTTTGCCAGAAACACAGTGAAACAGGCTTCCAGTGTGGAAATGACACTGCCAGATTCAGAAAAGAGAAAACCAAACAGCCTGAAGCTTAGCAAGCACGCAGCCACTTGGGGATACTGAGGAAAGTAGAAATCTCTTCTGTTTGTGATTTCCCTTCTCTACAGCCCATGGTCTCCCAGGGAAGGGACCCAGCCCCTCACTGGCAGGGTGCAGAGCTGAAGAGAGGCCAGTGGCACCTGCTCCAGCCAAGCTGGGCTGTGGCTCACTGCGTCCCACAGAGCAGGACTGTGGCTGCCAGGCTCCTTCTTTGACCTGAGCTGGTATTATCTCCACTTCCAGGTGCCTCTGCAGCCCAGTGCTCTCCTATTACTGACGGTCTGCCCACAACAAACTTGGATACATTTGCATTCATTCCTTATTTTCCTTACTTTAGGAATGGGTAGAGGAGCACTGCAAGGAGGGTGGTGAATGGTGGTTTCATTAGCCACGTTTTATTTTTAAGCCTGCAAAACTCAGCCTTTGAAGGAGGCCCCTCCTTTTTTTTTCCTTTTTTTTTTTTTTTTGCCAAACCCTGGACAGAAGCCATCTTTCCGAGTCAGAAGGGATGTACATGACTGTGTAAAATCCCAGGAGCCTCTCCTCAAAACAGCCACAGGGGTTTGCAAACAAGTCACAGAAACACCCTCTTCACCCATTCCCCCAGGGCTAAGCAAGCTTCCCCTGAAACACTCCCAGCTGCTTTGTGCTCAGAGAGAAAAGCAAGGCCTGAGCACAGGCTTTAAAACTGTGTTGTAACTAGACCATGCAGGGAAATTCTTGGCTTTTTAAACACCCTTTTTGTAATATTACATGTTAGAAGAAACAATGGGTTTGGTTATGACCATGAAGCTAAGCAAGGGCTGGAGAAGCAAGTTGTCAGCTTTCCTCACAGGAAACAGCCACAGCTGAGCTCTGTGCCTGGAGAGGGAAGAGCTTAATTCAAACTGCTTTGAGTGACTAAAATGAACCTGATCTTATCATTGCACCACGACTTTTGGGGCTTACTTTATCTTCTGCAGGAGACTCGCCCTTCCTATTGCTGCTCTATCTCCTTGTAACACACACCCCAGTTTCCCAAGCAAGGTGTCTTCCCCTCTTTAGACTGAGCTCACTGTCACCTGCTCCCATTCCCTGCTGTAGCACCACCACTTTGCTCCATGAAGTTTCCTCAAAATCCCTGCAGCACTCAATCTCACACATACATCTCTGCTTTGGGCAGAGGGGCTGGGAAACCAGCAACAGTGATGGGTTGGTAGCTGGCAGCCTCCTGGGCGGGCTGGGAAGCGGCCGAGCAGGGGGGCAGCAGGAGGGCTGGGGAGCACGCTGTGCCCCCGCTGCCCCAGCTCTGCAGAAACCACCTCGTGCCCTGAGTTTCTGTGTGAACCCTGCTGGCTGCTGAGAGGGGTCAGCGTTTGTCTCAAACATGCCTCAGTGCACCGTGGTTTCCCACAGCTCCTCGAGGCCTGCGCTGTGATACAGTTGGTGAGTCATGCACAGATTAGTCATAGAGGGGATTTATTCTCGTCTGCAGAAAGTCCGGCATGAGTAAAGACAATGTAAGTTTGGCAGCAGCTTGTTTCGGTTCTGGCCGGTGCCAAAGCTGAGCTGTGTCTCATCCCCAGGTGTGTGGCTCAGGCTGGTGATGCAGACAGGGCCACACATCCTTTTTCATGCCTTTCTGCCCACACCAAAACTTTGAGTCAGCGCAGGCACTCTAGAATGGGACCAACTCATCTCACAAGCTCCTCTTCAGGCTGAAGACACTTGCACTTGGCACTGACCTTCACCAGACAGAGCTACCAGGAAAGGCTCCAAGTCCTCATGAATCCTCCAAGTCTCCCACCAAAGCTTACCTGTCACTCAGATGAGATCTTGGCTTCATCCAGTCTGGCAGCAAAACACTCATGCAAACCTAGCATTTTACTCCTTAATGATCAAATTATAGAGGAATCTAATTTCCCTGTATATCTTCCAGTCCCAGAGAACCAACTCCCTAAACTACTCCTAGAGGTTCTTCACCTGTGAAAACTGCTTTTTTTCATTTCTCAGGAACAATAAGATATCCAGCAATAACAACACATTTCTGACCAGGAAGCTGTCTGGCCCAGTGCTGCCACAAGGTGAAGTTCCAGGTAATTTTTCCTGGATGAGTTCAGGCAGTGAGTGTAAAATCGTACCTGCTGACTGCGGCAGGAGTCACGGGTCTGCGGGACACTCCTTCAGAACTTGGGCTTCTGAAACGAGAAAATGTTTTCATTCATATTTTAAAATTCCATTCATTAACAGGTGTATAAGGTTTGACTTCTTCAAAGTATGCTGCAGACACAGCCTAATAAATCTCCATGACACCTCACTGCATCTCCATTTTATAGATGTGGTGATTCAAATATATCCAAGTGAAATGACTTGCCCAAGGCTAATGAAGGAATCAATGTCAGAGACAGGATTAAAAGTAGAAAAATTCCTGGCCCCCAGTCTCATAACCTAACTGTGGTCTGCATTTCCCTCATATGAAAACAGAAAAGGGAAACACATCTATTTTGAATATTGTGAAAAGTAGTTCAGAGCAGATGGGCAGCCTGATGTTTTAAAATTGCTTTACTTTGTCATAAAATATCAATAATACACAGGATGTGGTTCTTGTCCAAGAGCATACCAAGGTGTGAACAGCACAATATGTGTCACTGGTAGCTCTCAGAGCAGCTGAGATGGCACTATAGGATAAAATAAGGACAGTCTTTGAGATGTCTCTCCTGCCCTGTTCCTTAAAACAGATTTCTTCCCATGTGCTGCAGCCGGGAGAAGCAGCTTTGAAGCTGATGAATACCTGTTGGGTAATGCATCTGTAGCAAGACACCTATTGTCACATTTCAGAGGCAGCACAAGAGGTCTGTAATGCCCATTGCTCAAAATTTTGGGTGGCTCTACCCACCTCTTTCTCATGTGCTAACACAGAGCAAGGCAGCACCTTCCCTGTCGCCAGAACATAACGGGAAGACAATGCACCTGTCTAGCTGTGTAGAAGAATAATTTAAAGGGAAAAAAAAAAGAAAGGTACACTTGGGTCATTAAATATTGATGAGTAAGATTCATTGACTGAGTGGGAGACAGTAGGATATGGCTTGAAATAAAACCCCATGAGGGCCACACCCCCTAGTATGCCCAGGGCCATCCCTTTAAAGGTAGGACAATTATAATTAATTGAGCAATCTGACAGAAAGCATACATCCATACACTGGAGCAGAAAGTGACACTGTGCACGGAGCCATCATGGACACTTGAAGGGTTAATACTGGTTCACTAGACCAAGGACAGTAAATTCTGCCTGTGGCTACCACCAGTCTATTGTATTATTATTGCAGGCTTTAGAAACAGCTTTTAATTTTAACCCTTTCCAGCCCTTTCTTCTATTTTCTCTTTATAAATAATTGTCATTGAATAAAGTGGCATGAAATCTTCCTAGTCCTACCTTTAAATAAGTTCTTTTCACTTTCAGCATTCAGAACACTCTGCAAAAATAAAAAAGGAACCCAAAGAATACGGCTTTCCTTTACCTATAACTTTTAAGGTTGCCACAAAACTGAGGCCCTTTCATTTTTGTTGCGATCAGTCCCCACTCTTTGCTGCCAGGATGAAGAATCCCATCCACCATTTACTGGAAACCGTGATGTGAGTATTCAGAGTTGTGACAAACACACAGACTGAATACAGATAGCCCTGTACCCCCTTCAGTCTTGCCGACACCTGCATTCATCCACCTGACTACGTTTTTCAGATGACGCGCTGGGAATTGTTCACGCCTGCAAGAGCTGACAAATCAAACACGCAGGAGCCATTGGTTACCTGTAATGCAGAAATCTCATTCTGGATAACAATTCCAGCAATATGCTGAGCACATCCTCAGCCTTAGACAGGCTAAAGAGAAACAACCAATGGAGAAGGGATTATATAAAGGAGTGCAGGGGACAGCAGAGGACTGACTCAGTGACCCAGGAGGTCCTTTCCAATCCTATATTTCTGTGTTCATCTGTTCATATTGAAGTTGATGGGAGACATTTCCACCGACTTCAAAGGGCTTTTATCCGGCCCCAGTTTCATTTCTTTTCAATATATAGATGCAAGAGTAATGTCACGCATGATTTTCATGAGACATGCTAATATACAATCAGTTCTGGGAGCAGCAGAATGAACCCAGGTAGATAAATTGTTCATCCTAAAATGCTAAACATGCCAAGACCCGAAAAATATATCTCCTTGTATCTGACTTGCAGACAAGTCCAGCAGTGTCACAGCTGGACATCTGTGTCATCATTTACCATAATCAATTATGCCAAATAAACAGTCCCAATACCTAGTTGCACTTTTTGTGAAATACAAGGAATAATGTGAACAAACATTTTTGATCAGGGATTCAGCTCACTACAAGGCTGGCCCATGTTCCTAGCAGCAGGAAGGAGTGTCCCATCATGAAACCTGTAGCTTCCTGTGGAAGGTTATTTAATGTAAATGGGACATCCCTTGTCAGAGAGACAAACCACAAAATGCCCTGGGAAAGAAAAAGGTGTAGAAGCCTAATGTTGATGGAGACAGAAAGAAAGAAGTAGAAGGTAGAATGGGGTGGCTGTATAATTACACAGTGTTTTTGCTGCTTCTCTTTTTTTTCACTGAGCAGGCACTCAGCCTGCTCAGCAGAGTCACTCCAATATGTTATCTAATGGCTTTGTCGTTACTTGTGAGATTCCCCATCTGTGGCCAGACTGTGCCACTGCCTCGTTCAGCTGAGCAAGAGAACATTCACTCACTCACTCTGATCTGGGGGGACAGGTCTTGCTCTGGAGCAACCAAAAATGAGCTGCTCCTTAGTCAGGTCTGAACCTTTGCGCTTAAGTCAGCCTTTGATAAAGTTTCCTCTGGATTTCAATGCTGCTCTTTATAGCTGGACAATCTGCTGGCTCTCTCTGGCTCTGTCTTTTTTTTGTTCTTTACACTGGCATCGTTCTGATCTATGTGGTGGTCTCATATGTTCCTCCAGAGCTTTCTGCATCGGCCTTGTTTTCAAAGCCATATAACACAAGCAATGATTTCTAACCTGCAGTGGCTTCAGAAGGATGGATGTTCAGACATAATCAGTCCATTTTGCTGTTTTCTCACCTCTTATACAGTAGCTGCTCCTGCTGTTTGGATGCTTCTTTACTCACTTTCCTTTTCAATCTCTTTTGTCCTCATAACTTACTCTAAAGTGTAAAACTCTAAGTGATTTATAAAACATGGAAAAGTGTATCACATCCAGTTTAGTTCTCCTCAAAGCAGAGTCATTTCCTCCTGCTGGGTTCATGGCGCCTCTCATGAGGATGTTCCATGGAAGGATTCAGCCATCCAGGGGCACAGGTACAGACACTCACTTTGACTCCTCAGATGTGACCAGGACAGAAAAATGACACCACACTATGAGAAAAGTGATGCTCAGGATGCTGAGATAACCCTGATGTGCATTCAGAGGTCTGAGTGCTTTGGGGTTGTATCTGGACCTCAAAGCTACATTGGGATAGGATACACATAGGATCCACAAGTGGCACAGGTCTGATGGAAGTGCAGTTCCCAGGCAGCCCATATTTGAGAGCCCATCAGATCATACAGAACTGCAGAATTGCTCTGGTTGACTTCAGAATTATCTCATCAGTGGCTACGTATCACAAAGGAAAAGTTGTGGTTTGCTGTCATTTACAAGTGTCACCCCCTACAAACGGGAAGAGGAGCATGAGAACGGCAAAGCTCGACTGATTTGTTCAGGCACCAGTATTCCAATGTGGCAAGATATTTTACCTATGACTGTCACACCCAAATTTACTAGATAGCATACTTGCTTTTTATTTGATTTTTAGCAGGTCTCTCCACAATAAATATAAGAGCAGAATGCATAAACAAAGTGCCTGGCACTTACAGTTTATCTTGGTGACAGAAAATTTGATTGATGATAAGTTCAGAAAGTGGCAAATTTTCAACACAGGGCTAAACAACATTTCATTGCTGATTTTAATTTGTTGGTTATTTGTTGGTTTTTTGGGGGGTTTTTAAAGCTTGGATCCTCTTAGCTGCCTTGTTCCAGTGCTCCATCAGCTGCTGGGTAGGGAAAAAAAGCGCCAGCCCTATTTGTTCCTTAGGGATTTTCACTGATCAAGTTGCAAATCACCAGGTTAAGAATTAAATGGAGAACTTTTGCATGTCACATTCCTTCTTCTTGACTCGTTCCAGGACAGAGACCGTGAGACAGACCTTTCTGCTTGTAAAATGCTAATTTTTAACTTATCCTTGTTACTGCAATACCAAAAGAGTGGAGGGCACACAAGCAGAATGAGGTAGCTCAGAGAAGATGCCAGTCAGAGAAGCTCCATTCATAAAGCAAAGAAGGAAAAAATATTTTACAGAGGGGTAAATTAGGGCACAGCCTGATAGTGATTTGTGTCCAGGAGCTCTAGGAGGAGCGTGGACAAAGGGCAGGCGCACGCCAGACCCCACGGCTGCTAATCTTGTGCCTTAGCAACGAGACCACTCTCCCTCTGCGCGCAGGCTCGGAGGGAAGAGGGGCAACCTTCTGGGAGGGAAATCCTTGTTGGATTAAGCACTTTTCTCGCTTTCCTCTTCTCACCCCTCTCCTCCTCCAGAGCATGGAGGATGGGGAGGGGGGCAGGCAGGGAAAGGGTACCTGCCCCCCCTGCCATTCTCCAGCCCACATCCAGCAGGGTCCTGGGGCTCCCCAGCGGCCCCAGATGCCCACGCCTCTCGGCCGGGGAGGAGGGATATGATTTGTAATTGCAATATTTTCATTACCGTCTCTTAGTTCTTTGCACACTAATGTCAAGAGCTTTGTCTTTGTAGTGTTATTGGCATTTTTCATCATATTCATGAAGTGTGGGTCAATTTTCTTCAAAAGGCTCACTTCGCCAACTTGCCACAAAGACAGACAGTAATAAATTCTACTAGTGCACAGCGAAGGCTTCGTAGCTGCAAGCAACAATAAAAAGCAATGAGCTGGGTGTCACTAAGTAACTCCAGTTTACACTGCATTTTCTTCTTTTATTGAAAACTCAGAATATGAATTTATTAATGAACACACAGGCCTACTTTGAAGGGGTTGGTGGAGGGGGTGGGGGGGGGCCCGAGTCAATTTATTTGGTATTCACACAGTGTGTGCCTACATTGTATTGTTTCATCATTTTATGGCCAGGCACAGCTTGTTAGGCTGTGGCCCTCCAGAAAAAAGCAGGCTCATATAGCAACACCTTGACGTAGATGTACAGCTGCTTTCACTGTGGCTGTCTCACCTTTAGCCCCGTCTGTCTACTGCCGGCTTTCATTTTCCGCATTCATACATCAATAAGCTTTGCATGCTGACACCTAATTTTGCAGGCTACTTTGGTTATGGAGGCCATGTTTTGCATATCACTACCCACCCCCTTCTGACATCTACTGCCTTTAAAGAGGGAGAGAATAGAGAGAGCACGAAAGAGGGATTCTTTTCTTCTCAGCCTAATCAGAGATTTCTTTATATTTGTCAAAAGCAGATCTGCCAAATCAACTTTAATTGATTCTTCCACAGTTCTCATGTATGATTTTTGAAGGACTGGGCTTGTGTTCCAAGACACAGTGTTGTGTTTCAAACAAATATGAGGTTTCTACAGTAAATCAAATTTGGATGCCAATTAGTTAGCATTTTCCATTCCAATTAAATTTGAGACCTTTCTGATTTTGAAAGACTTGTGTGTCTATGCCTGTGTGCATGTACTGATGTATGTGTGCCTATCTCTTTCTGTTTTGGAGAGGCAGAAAGATGCATAAGTATAAAATATTTAATGTGCTCTCGGTGGTCTAATAAGCAGGGAGGGGTTAGAGCCACCCATTTAAATACACATTTTGGAGGATTTTTATTTTTTTTTTACCTTGTTTATTTCACAAGGGCTTACCAGCCCATTCTAACCTGTTATGTGACACCACAAAGGTTTTTACTTTCTCAGTCAGGTGGCTAATGTCATTATATCGTTGACAACTCATAAAATGTTATAATCTAATAGGGTTTTCCCTCCCCACACACACATAGTGAAAGCTCATTGTAGCAAAGAAAGGATTAGGGGCAAAAAGCAAGATTAATGTTTAAAAGAATGGAAGCAGGCTGAGTCCAGATAGAATACTGTAGCTTAAAAACAAATATAATTTGTATATTAAAATGTGTCTTGATCTTCCTAGATTTACTCTAAATAAACCCAGCATACAATACAGGGGATTTCCTACTGGATATTGAATATTTCAAGCAGAGTCTATATATTCGGACTGAATCAATTTTTAAATGAATTCCTCCTTTTATGACTAAAAATCAGTTTTTAGGCAGACTCAGAATAGAGAAACTAAAATTGAATCCCACACTAGCAGGATGGGAAGGAAACAAAAGCTTGCTTAGGTTAGCTGGAACTCTCATGTGCAACCACAGGCAATCAGCAAACTATCCTGGACAATATCTGTGCTATGGACAAGGAATCTTTCCAGCACCCATGGGTCTGATTGGCACACAAGGGACAAACCTCTCACCAACATGTTTTACCCTCTTGAGTCCCCAAAAGGACCTCAGGCCAGCCAGCCCAGCTCCAGCAGACATCAGGAGCAGGCAGATCCATTTCCATTCGTTTCCGAGGACTCAAAACCGCAGCAGTGAGGAATTCACCCTCAGCAAAATTCAGGTGGGAACAAGCACACGCCTGCATTTCTTCGGGAAAGAGATTAATTAGTTTCTTCCTCTTATAAAACATAAATAAAGGAACAAAGACCTGAGCTTGAAAAGGTGAGAAAATCCAGGCGCGCTTGGCCAGCAGGGAAAAGCAATAATCTTCAGGTAGTTTGGCGCTAGAACGGCGTGTTTTGTATTCTCTCCTACTACACACAACTACTGGCCTGCGCCACCAAAAGCAGTAAAATGAGGAATTATGATGGCTATTGAACACCATTCACAGATTCACAGTGTCGCATCCGATGTCAATTAGCGAGCCTGTTTCCATAATTGTTATACAAGGGGAAAATCTACGGTGTTAAACAGCTCTTGAGTTCGCGTTTCTGGATGGGCTTTGTTTGGTGGAGTGTTTAGCGTACATAAAGTAAAATCCATGGGAAATCTGCCTGGCACGAGACGTTTGACGAATTTGTGTTGGGAGAGTTTTTATATTCAGTCTAATATGTGTGTTTTAGGCTACATTTTTCAAGCCAGCTTCTCTTTCTCCCTGGGTAAAACGAGGCCTTTTGGGTGGGGAAGCTGCAGATTTGCTAAGATTTTTATCGGACCGAATGGGCAGGTTGAGGAGGAAAATTGCAGAGGACTATGCAAACATTTTGTGACTCTCAAACCAAAAATGTCTCAAACTTTTTGAATAAAATCTTTTGGACTCTGACATTTAGCTGTCAGGTTGCACAGAAACAAAAGGATTCAATGTTGAAATGGAACTAATGTTCAACATCAAACTGATCTTTTAAAGGTTTGGGGGTTTTAAACTCTTTTTTTAATAAAAAGTCTAAAGTTTAATGTTTTGTTCAGCTGATGATCAATTTTTCTTCTATATTTCAAGATCTGCAATAACCCACCAAATCCTCTACTTATCTCCCATTGTGCTGACTTCTGTAAAAAAAAATGTGGCCCTTCAAGCTACAAAATGATGGAGGAAAATCAGACAACACACAATAAAGTCTATAAAATCATGAACAGTATAGGGAAAGCAAACAGAAAAGAATTAGTCAGTATTCCTCACAGCATAAGAACCAGGGCACACCCAGTTATGAGGCAGCAGGGTTAAAACAGCCCATGAGGAACACTTTTACAAAGAATAACTAAATTATGTAACTTAGTGCACAGCAGGTAGCAGAGACCAGGAATATAAATGGATCGTAAACACGATTAGACAAATTTACAGGAGAGTTCCACAGAGGACTGCTGAGCATGATGATCCTGCACGGGCTGTGGATTGGGAAGTCCCTCACACCCTGCCTGGACAGGGCTTGGGAAGGGAGAGGTTCCTGTCCAGGTACCCCCATCCTGACAAGACTGAGACACTGGGGGCTGTAGCGTCACCCTCACAGTGTGAATTGCTCATGGAATGTCCTCCCCTGCCTGGAGATGCTAAAGGAAGTGGCCAAAAGAAAGCTCCTGGTCTGAGTTTGGAACCTCCAAACCCTAAGGGAATCACTGCATTGCCAAGTGCAGGCTGAGCCCTTGATCCAGACCACACGTGCAGCAAAAACAATGGCCCTGATGAGCGATTATGTGCCTTTGTCTGGAAAGACACCTCCTACCAAGGTGCACTCCTGTGTCTGGTGTGCAACAGGGCTGGAGATTAAGCTCTTTGTGTGTTTGTCACTTTAGGGGTATTTAATTGCAGGGTAAGTAGAAAAAAGGAAAATTAAAAGAGGGCCACAGACTGGTTTGAAAATGGTGACAAGAAGTGCCCTGTTCAGCAATAGGAACAGGCACAGGGATTCAAGATGGGCACATAAATGTGGCTGACGTGAGCTGTCTTTAACTGCTGGCAAAGACCAGAGCAGAAGTTTTCAACCATTTCTTGATTTATGGAGCCTTACACTTCCAATGTAGAGGTGATCACCTGTAACAGTGAATTAAAGCCTCCTGACAACAGGTTTTTTTCCAACTGCCTTTCAGGTACCCTTTAGGGAGGTGGCTCAGAGATCCTCTGGGAGATCCAGCCCCATTGGAAACCTACTGGCATAGGAATGAGCAAAGGGACAGGGACAGGCAGTGTCCAAGCTTGGGGGTTAGATTTGTCATCCCATCTCCATTTCCTGTCCAACTGTGGAAAAAGAGTAATTTTTAAAAGCCTTCATTTTCCTTCATAGTTTTAAGGCTAAAAAGGACTATTAGATCATTTGTTCTGACCTTTTACATCTACAGGCCATCACACTTCCTCCAGTTTACGAGTACCTCCATAAAATAAGAGCCCATATTAATTTCAATCACCACTGAGAGAAATAAACCTGCTCCAGTCAGAAAAGGATCTCTCTGAGATTTGCCACTGTTCATACTCTCACCATTCACATCCTTTCTAATTACTGTACTGTTTTCCCTCTGTATATCCATGAGTGCATTGTTAAAATACTGGGAGCAGAAGTTTAAAATTACAGTGGCACCCCATTTTGGTCACATTTTACATAGTAAAAAGGATTCCCAATGGAAAGACTTGGACAGCCTGGCCAGACAAGGGAAATAAAAACACCTACCCAAAAAAATTTAAAAGGGAGAAATCCCTGTTCTCCCCAGGTCTCATAAGAACAAGAAGATTAGAAGACTGGTCAAAAGTCACCCCGAAGTTGGTGGCAGAGATGGAACTGAAACCTACTTTCTGAAGTCAAATCCAGAGTTTTAATCACCAGAACACCCTTCCTCTCCCTTCATTGCTTTCATTTATCATTTCAGGCTAGGCAGACTACATCGAAATGATGGCTTTGTGAAGCATAGAAACACAGTTTTACGGGCAATAAACAATAAATATGAACCTGAGAGACATCTCTTGGAAACCTCCATACCAAAAAAAAGTCCTTTTTCTCTCTCTTTTTCCCCCCACAGCAGACAGCAAAACCCTTTCCCTCGCCGTCCTGCCCGCACCTCTTGGCCGGGCTGAGCGCGGTGCCAGCGCGGTGCCAGGTCCCCCGCACGGCACGCTGGCTGTGGGATGGCAGCGAGCTCCCCTGCTCCCTGCCAAGATGACAAAGTCCTGGCTGGCTCAGCCTCCTTCTCTGCCAGTGTACCAGGGAATCGGCTGTGCCGTTCCATTTAAGCGCTGCTCACTAATTATTAACTGTGGGCTCAGCATTCAGGGCGCAGACAATGGGATCAGCCAGGCACCGCTCCACGGGCGGGGGGGCACCGCAGTCGGCACGGGTTTCTTTTTAATTATTGTGCAGTGGAATCAGTCCTGGAGAAGCAAATTGAAAAGTATACAAAATTCTGATTAATAACCATAACAGCTTTTTCTTTTCTTTTTTTTTTTCTTTTTTTTTTTGGTGGTGCTCTAGGTTCCCTCCCACAGGAACCCAAATGTTCTTCCTGTAACACCAAAACCTGCACACACTTTAAAAAAGAGAACATATTTTGGTTTTTTGGTTTATAGGATTACTCCATAATAACAATGAATTATGCAGAGTTGAGCCCAAAACCTATTTCTGGATCCAGATATAGACTTTGAGGAATGATGGATGATTCTATTTTATGGCACCCCTGAGAAAAACATAAACCTCTCCCCAGGCTGGAAGGGCTCTGTTGTAGACTCGTGTCCAGGCTTTAAAGTTTCAGGCCTGTGCTTGGTACTACACTTTACTTTGTGTAAAGGCTGAACTCCTGTGGTATCTGTGACACCTCCTCTCCCAAGGGACTTGTGCAAGGAAGGGTTGTCTTTATCTCCTCTGGCATTTGTGTCTCACTGGCTCTGCTGCTTTTGAACTGCAGAACTACAGGCTGGATGAAGATTGCTGTGAAAGTGGCTCCATGCTCATTCAGAAATTAGGTGCATCTCAGCAGCACTTAAGGTGATTTTCCAAGATGTTTCCTTTTTTCTAACAGCTTATTGATTCACGTATTTCCATTTCAGAGAGACATTGTTATAATTTTGTTCAAAACAGTAAGAAGAGGGGGAAAAAATTAATCAGGGTCTTCTGAAAATAGTGTTTCATCCTGGAAAAGCTTTGCTCCACATAACAGAATCCTTCATTAGGCTCTCTGACTGCTCCTATCAGAGGACACACCTCAGACAGGAGCTGGAGCCTCTCCTCCCGTAGTTTTCCCAGCAGTGCAAACACATGATTTGCATTAGGGACAGGGGACAGTATCCTGTGGCCTCTCCCCAGGCGTTCAGTGCTGAGGAAGCAGCATCTCCACCGTGGGCTGACCGGCACCTCGGGGAGGCAGCAGCTCCTCTGTAATACAGAGCATGTGAGCAGGGGCTGTCATGAGCAGGGATAAGGAAAAACACATGCTGGAGCAGGTGCCAGGGCAAGGATTAGAGAAAACGTGCTGCTGTATCTCACAGAGCAAGCGCGCGTCAGGGTCTGAAAGCGAGCGCAGCCCTTTGGTGTGGCAGCCTCGTGCTGCACCTGCAATGAAGCCTTTCCTGCAAATGGAGACATCAGAAGGAGATGACATTCCCCAGGGGATGGCAAAATGTTATATGAATCACACCCGACTCCACTCAGAAACATCTCTCTTAGGTCTGAGTGGAATTCTATACCAAAGGCATTTATTTTTACATTAGGATTTCTTTTTCTTTCACTTTCAATACCTTGGAAGTGCTTTTTCGCTAAGCAGTTATTAAAAAGAAAGAAGATGTAGTTTTGCACCTGAGTAATATTTCTTCCCCAACATTTCTCAGTTTAACCAGATGACAATCCCTCCTCTTCTTCCTCAAGCCTTCCAATTTGGAGCCCTGACACATTTTGACCGAGCTCCCAGTGCTTCTGACACCACTTTGCTCCCACGCGGACCAGCATGCAGCAGAGACCCCCATTTCACACAGGCTCCCTGCTCACCTCTCTCCCAAGGCTGTGCTGGGAGGAGGAAAGAGCCCCCTAAAACGACAGTAGGAATTGTTGATTCCTTTTCAGGCTGTACCAGGCTCTTACAGCCACGATTCCTCACATCCATCTGTGGCAAGGCATTGTGGGGTATTGTGTTTGACTCTCAACAAATTGTGTTGCTAGGACGACGTTTATTATGATACATAATGTGAATAAAGGATGAAACTGTACACAGCGTGCTGATTTGCTATAACTGTCATCTGTGATGATGGTCTCTAGTTTATACCTCAAATGAATTTTGCATGGATGGTACCGATGCTACCGAGGGCTGCAGAGGTGTATTTTACAAAGCTGCCTGGGCCTGGCATGAAGATCATGCCACTTTAAACAGCGAATCTGTTATTGTGATGTTTGTGAGAGGAGAACAAGTGGGAAAGTCACTTTCAAGTGCAGCTCAGTGCTCTTTTAATGAGGAATGGGGTCTTCTTCAGAGTCAGCCAACTACTGAGGAGGAGCTGACACCCTTAGTAGTCAACATCCTCAAAACAGCTGACAGCTCCAGATAAATCAGTTTGTGTACTTCCTCCCCTTCTCATATCACCTGCGGTGACAGGAAAGCACTAATTTCCTTTGAGAGGGAGAGAGAGATGGATGCACGCGTGCATCCTGGGCATGTTGATCCTTCAGTGTAAAATTAACAAAAACAGAGGCCAGTGAGAGCTGGGAATAGGCACAGCACTTTGTCAAGAGGAAGACTCTGCTGTGGTACGGTCCCATATTCATCATATGGTAATTTATAAATGTGCATACGGCAGAGGCACGTTGCATCAGCCCCTGGAAAGAGCAGCTGTGACAAACAGAGTGCGTTTGGTCACCCGACTGCCCAGTTCACAGCCATCATCCTCCTCCACACAGCACAACACTGCAAGCCCAGGGGCTCGGCACACAGGCTGTGACATCAGTCCCCTGCACAAGTGGCACTTGGGCACCACACTTGGTCCTGCAGCTGGACACAGCCCAGCCCTGCACATACCTCAGAGGAGTTCTCCAACTCTTGCTACCCTTGGAGAGGACCATCCCAGTAAGAGCAAAAGCAATTTCTGTTTAGCTGATTATTTCAGGGTGCTGAAATGCTGCTGTTGCAGACCGTAGTCCCAGAGCCCCGTGCCTGGGGCCTGCAGCACCCTTCGGGGTTGATCAGGAGGCACTCACTTGTTTATCAGTCACTCGCAATCGATGGGGAGTTAAGTACTGCCTGCACCCTCTTGCACAGACAACCCTCACCGCACACTTCCTGAATTCATTACTCTGACACTGCCACAAGGCTGAGTGATGTTATAAAAATTAGACACTCCAGGCCGTCAAAAGCATTGCACCCTCCTTGGAAAGAAACACACGCGGAAAACCCCTCAGATAAAACCACGGAGGAATTTCTCCCGGTAGACAACACAGCTCACAACTTTCCCCTGGGCCCAGGAGCCTCTCGTGGCAGTTTGAGCAGGGCTGGCTGCCACTGCCAGTTTTGTGCCAATACTTCTGAGAGTCAGCTCATCCCACCCTCTTCACTGAACTGCCACGTTTCCAGAGACAGGCTCTGACACGAGCTGAAACAAGGCAGAAACAAAAGACACCCAACCTGTTTACAGGGAATGAACCACTCACTGTGACCCTGCTCCAGGGAGGATCTGCCCCAAAAACCAGACATGCACTGTCCAGGCCTGAAGAGAGACTGTCTCCCCTGCCTGTGCTCAATGCTAAATTTCAGCTGAATTTAGGAATCCCTCTCCTGCACAAGGATCTTTCAATGAAAAGAAAAAAAAGAAGAAGAAAAAAACCAAACAAACCAGACTCTAAGAATACAGATGAGGATCTGAGTTTCTAAGGTCTCAATTTCTCCCTTCCTAAGCCGACAGTAACCTCAGTGTTGCCTTGGTGCATCAGGTTACGTTAGTTAAATCACTGACCATCCCATCATTTATGTAACGGGACACGCCTGCCGTGCTCAGATGAGACAAATTGCAGCAAAAATGTCTTAAAAGGGGGGATTTGCCTGACAACCATTTAAAAAAACACTTGTAGGTTTAGATTTTAAAATAAATACCTATCACTGTATATGCAAAACTAGAACTATAAATATATCTATACATGCATGCATGTGTGCACACACATACGTATAATCGCATACATATGCTCCAGTGGTTTTCCAGCTAAACTGCTGCCATGTGTTGTACATTATCCCAGGGCACCGAGCAGAGAGGCTGAAACCCACCTCTGGGGGCAGGGGATTTTGAAGCCAATTTCTCCTGGACCAAAAACCCACAAAGTCACTCTGTGCACAGACCCCACTGCCCGCAGCCCAAGCACAGGCAAGTTCAGCAGCACAGAGCCCCACAAAACCAACAAGGACATTTTCTGTCGCCCCTGATGTTGCTCAGTCAGTGCTAATTCCTGCTTGGGTGATGCAGAAATGCACCTCTTTCAGCATAAGAAGTTGCTTCCATTCCAGTCTCATAGAACCTGGGTTGTTTCTTTCTTGGACCATTGAGTGTTTCAGTGGAAAAGCTCTTTTGTGTGTAAATAACTATTAGGTGATAATTTTTTTTATAAGCAAAGAAAATTCATAAAATAAAGCAGACAGAATTCATTTATATGAAAAATAGAGGGATTAAACATAGCCAATAAATTACAATAAACTGTCCACAGTGAACAATGCTACCAGATGACCATAATGGAGATCCACTGCTCTTGTGCTTTTATTAAAAGAACAAAGCACTGCAATTAAATGTAAAATCCGGTAATATGTCATCGTACCTTAAGCATCCTTTTCTCATTCATTGAACACCGTCCTCTGATTTAATTGAAGCCCCTGGTCCCTTTGAGACAGCAATAGTCCTTACTCTAGGCCAAGTTTAGCATTTCATTATTTAGTAATCTGAGATGGAGTCATGCTATTGACTCTCAAGCAATCCTCTTTGCTTCTTATAACAAAAAGGATGCCCACAGAAATAATTGATACCACATTCTACTCTCTAGTAAATCGTCCCTTAGTGGATTGTGAAAAGAGGTTTTTGATTTAGACTTAAGAATAACAAAAGTTGGGTATATTTTTCACTGATGACCCCCATATGACATGTCCATAACCCCTTTCACAGCAGGAATGTTGGCCTAAAGGCATTTTAGCAGCTAAAATGAGTGACTAGAGGCTTTCCAGGTTTTGTTATATATATTCGGTATATAAGTGATGCCTTCGTAGAGGAAAGTCATTTTTTTCTGTAGAACAACTCACTGTAGACCTGATCCGGGCAAGAGCTGACACTTCCCTCCCTGGCACCAGGCAGCCATCGGTGCTTAGCACCTCATAAAGGCAATCAGCAACTTGCAGATTCATTACAGCTCTGCAGGCTGGAAATGGGCTGGAGCAGCATGGGCTGTTTTCTTCGGGAGGTGAAACGACCCAGGTGAGTCAGGGACCGGATCTGAGATGAGGTCCCCACGTCCCCTGAGGTGGGGACAGCATTAACGAATTTCCCAGCTCTGAAACACCCTTACCTCCTGGAAATCCCTGCTCTGCTCTGGCCTTTGGGATTTTCATCCCTCCCTGCTGGATGTGGAGCTCGGATCCCTGCAGGTTGCCCATGAAAGGGTGGTCAGGCAGCCGCAGCCCCAGCTCCTCAGCTGACTGCCCAAACCTCACCAGAACTGCCCAGGCAGGAGGTTCCCTGGTGACAGAGATGATGGTCACTGTGCTGTCACCTCCCCATCAGTACATAAACAGCCCCACAGCCAGCAGCCTGGATCGCAGGAGATCCCCTGCACACCCTTCCTGCAGAATATTGCTGGGGGATGTCCCAGGCTACAGCCACTCCCAGAGGGCTCCCAGTCAGGGTCAACTCTCCTTTTCCATCGGAAACCTAACACTCTGCTTGCACAACAGTACGGGGTGATACCAGACCTAAGGATCTCCTAACTTCAGCCAATCTGCTGGGACACCAGACCATCTCTCTCTCCCCTCGCTAATTCCTGCCAGCACTTCATGGTCCTGGAAGGATTTAGTGCGTGGATCCCACTGCCAGGCTCCTCTTCACCATCATACAAACGTTGTCCTCATCTTAAAGCTGGTTATCCCAGAGGGGAACTGTGTAGACTTAGGGGTGCAGCCAGGATTAGGACACCAGCCCTCCCACAAGCCAATTCACAAGTCAAACAGAAAAGACTACCCCAACACCTCCTTGCTTTTGTGCTCTGGCACCTTCTGCTCCCTGGAGAATCAAAATCACGGATTTTCACTAACTTTGAAAGCCCAGTGATCAAAAGTGGCTTTTTTTTCACCTGCAGATGTGTGCCATCATTACCAAGCAATGCAAACACAAAGCCAAGCTGGGGAGACCGAGTTCCCCCCAATAAACTCACACGGTTCCATTAATATTAATGGGAATTACACAGGTGTATTGGGAAATAGCCCCCTCGCAGGGCTGCAAGTCTCATGGCCCTGACCTACGCCCATAAGCCTGCACTCAAACTCCTCTGTCTATAATTCTGTAATCTACTTGGCATGTTAAGCATTTCAAATTAAAAAGTGTCAGGGTCAGAGCCAAAACAATGCATTATATGGGATAAGATTTTAATTCAGCCGGTCCTGGGAGAGACATGGGGAAGGAGGAGAAATTCATGCCAATTATTTTGCATTTTGGGAGAGTTATTTGACTGTAGGACCAACCCATAGCAGGGCACCGTTCAGCGAGTTCTGTTTTGTTTGTTTGCTTCTCTTCTCCCACTACTCAAATTACCTCCAGGTCCTTAGATCCATTAGACTAATTAATATTAAGAACATATGCATATGCAAATTAGGCCATGGTGCCCATATATTTCACTTTACGTGACAGCTTGAAGTGTAGTTGTGTGAGTCAATCAAATGCCATAAATTTGCTATGCACAAAAGATCATTAATATTAATTGGGGCATGGGCACTGTGCAGTAGCCCATGCCACCATTAGAAATGGACCCCTCGCTTTAATTGTTCAGCAAATTCCTTTCCTCTTTTATTTATTTTTCTAATTTTAAATCAGTACCTATGGCCTGATTAAAATATGTATTTTTTTCCCCAGGTAGTCTTCAGAACAGCATCAGAATTGTATTAAAAAATACCGAGCAGACCTTTTCTAAGACAGATGGCACACAATGAGGTTAAAAAAAGTATCTTGAGATCCAACCAGCAAGAACAAAAAAAAAAAATTGCTTGCATTGTTGTTTTCATTATCTTGCTTCTGTCATTTCATGAGCTTTGTATCTTGCAAGGAAAGAAAGAAGGGAGAAAAACTGTGAAATTAATCTTTTGTGCATGGCCTGATAAAGAAGAGACATGCTCAGACAAAAGATAGACTGAGAGAAGGTACCGTGATTGATGACTAAAGTAAAGGTGTCAGAAGAGTATTATGTAAATTACTGGAGGCACAGACCATTTCAGAGAGAATGAGAGGGAGAGGGGAAGCCAGGGAGAGAGAGAAAAAAAGGACTGCAGAGCCGATGTCACCAAGACACTGGTCCCCAAGCGCCAATTTCTTGCCATCTTTCATCTGCTCAGACAAGCTCACCTCACTTTCTATTTGGTTTGCACAATGTAACAAAGGAGGAAAAAACCTGTCAACATTAGCATGAATACAGCCCAAAAGCGGGGTTCGAGCAGGCAGCGTCTGAAGTCAGGCAGCAAGACGGGAACTTTAAGGCAGCCTCGGTGCTCGTACGTGAGCCTGTGAGGCGGCGGCTCCGAGTCGATTCCCTCTGTTATTTGGTGCCAGGACAGGGATTCAGACAGGCTGGGTGTTCCTCTGTGCTTGATCCCCCGCTGCCTTCGCACGCCCCTGGTCCGACAGACGCTCATCCCTGCGCGGACCTGCCGGCAGGACAGCCTGGACCTGCCCCTATTGCTCCTCTGCCCAGGCAGATTTTTAATCCAATCCGCGCCCACGCCCACACGCTGGACAGAAAGAGAAGGCACGGACAGATCTCACCTCCACCAAACTCTTCCCACTATTATTGACATGGCCACGCTCCCACGAGGCCCCAGCACTCCCCATCTCCGGACAGAACTTAGCCAATGCCTGCCACAAAATTCCACAAGGCTTCAATGAAAGCACAGTCCAAATCAACTTACACCGAGCAAAAATATGTTTGGTCTCCCATTCCCTGTCCTTCTGGCACTGAACAGTCCCTGGGTTTCACATCCTGAAAGAATGATGCAGTTAATACTATGGACAGTAAGAAACCATTTTTATACTTCTACTTTTTGGAAAAAAACAAAACAAAAACTCCAAGGGAAAAAGCAAAATGCTTTCAGGAATTTTCCCCTTCATTCCTGACTATATGATTAATCTGGCTCCTGTTCGAATTTCACCTCCGGCAGATCTTTGCCCCTATTTAATTTGATCACTGGCTTTTATTCAAAAACTTCATTTTCCAAGGAATAAACAACTACAAATGGTCACCTATCACCTCCATGGTAACAAGTGAAAGGAGCATTCAAGGGGAAGAAAACACTAAATTTGCATTTGATGAAATGCACGGTTCCACGCCACAGGTACTCCTCATGGACGTGGCTTAAGGTACACAGCGCCCTTATACATCGACTAATTACCCTGATCCCTGCCCTACAGAGTGAATCCCTGGTTTTAAAAAGGGATAGCAGAGAGAAACATGAGTGGAAATGCTCATCTGCCCTGTCTCTGTGCTCTGACTGCTCAGTGAGGGCATCCCTCAGTCTCATCTTTCCCGTGCACGCGGACACAGCGATCTCCAGCTCGGCCGTGCAAATTCCCTCTGCGCTGGTCCCATGGCAGCAGGGAGTGGGATCTGCTGTGGGAATTGCACTCTGCCTGTTCCCCTTGCTGCTCCTGCTGCCCAGCACTGGGATGCTGAAGGATGTGGCTGGATCTGGGGCAAAGATGGCAATCCTGGCACGGCTCCTGGCAGGAATCACTTCAGTACAGAGTGAGTGTGCAAATAAAGCTGCTTTCCAACTTCCTTCCTTCAGATTCAATCAGCTATCACATGGCTTTCATTTTGAGTGTTGAGAGACATTAAAATGAGATTTAATAACAAATTGCTTCGATTTTGCATGCCTTCTAAATTCTGTTGGCCAGGCAGGATAGCCCATGGAAAAAGCATTCAATCCTTCCCATCAAATTTTTCATTTTTCCACTCTTTTTTTTTTATTTTTTTATTTTTTTTTTGTACCATGAGTGCAACAGTTGGAAAAAATTTAGAATCCAAAGAGGCAGCTATTTCTATACCATCAATTTGCCCCTTAAAGAGTGAAATGATAAAATGAGAGGAAAAAAAATAGATGTTCCGAGCACCAAGCTCTGTGCAAATCAGTTCTTAAAGTATCAGTGAATTCATATTTTAAAGAATACTTTAGTTTGCAAGATTGAAATTCTTTTAAAGAAGAAACTCTCAAAGGAAGTTGTCATTTTAGGCTGCACAAACCAAAACCCTTCCAAAATCAGGTGCTTAGAAAAAAAATTGAAGCACTTTAATAATTTAAATTGCTCCCCTTTGCACATGCCCAGAACCCAAATCCCTTTTCTAACTGAAGTGCTTATATAAAAATTTGACAGCTCTTATAATTTTAAATTGCTCTACACTGAGTATGCCCAGAACCTCGATCACTTCCAAATTCAAGGGCTTATAAAAATTTGAAGCACTCCAATAATTTTAAATTGCAATGCACAGTGCAGAGTGATTTAAAATTATTGGACTGCTTCAATTTTTTTAAAAGGTCTTCAATTTGGAAGTGAGTCAAGCAGCATTCTAATACAGTAGTTTAAGACATACTGTATTGATGTAAAATTTAACATCTAAAAATAATGAAAATTAAACCGAATACACTGTTTAAAAAGTGAGGACGAGTTTCCTAAACAGGCCTAGGAAATCCAGGAAACCACAACCTCGGGCTGGTTGGTCCTGCTTGGTGAAAGAGTCAAGAGTAAAGAGTCCAGGAGGAGACACTTGGGACAAAACCACATACATAAGGTCAGCTTGCATCCTTGGGCTGGACACCAGGAAAGCCCTCCTGGGAGTGTCCAGAGAAAGGTCTGGAGCGGAGCTGCCCACGCTGTGGGAATCCTAGCCATGGCAGCCTGGAATGCAAAGGCATGGCCAACAGGCAGCTCTGCACCTTCAGGGCAACATTTTCCCTCCAAGCCATCCCCTTCTGCCTTGGGAGGTGCAGAAGAGTCATCTCTGAGGGGTCTGAGCTCCCACTGACTTCCCTGAGGGGGGAAGAGCCATGGCAAAGACTGGATGGGGCCCGTGGGTCCCCTCCTGCAGGGGAATGGGTTTGGACTATTTACAGATCTGCTGGTTAGAGACCAGCACGTTTCTGGATGGGGTTTCTGTTTCCTCTCAAACCATATGCTCTCTCGTGGGGGCTCACAGCAAGTGTCCCACGCTGAGTTCAAAGCACTGGCTCCCCACTGCTTGGCTTCATGAGGAGTGGAAATACACGATTTCCACTAGGTTTAGTGTTAGGCACTGGCTCCGTGTGTAAGTCTTTTTGGCAGCTATTTGCTTCCCTTTAAAATCTTTCCCTTTTTTGGAGGTGATTTATATTAATAAACTGTTTCAGATCAGAATTGGCATGATATGTAAAACCCATGCCTGTTTGGTATTTCTGTTGTGTATGCTTAATTTGAATGGGGGGAGGGAAGAAGACAACGCTGTTCAGCTGCCTGAGAGTCTTTTTTTTGTTCCAGACAGACAAGTTCTTCTCAGGAGTCAACTGTAACTGTTAGAGGGTTTCTCTTAAAAAATCAGTTTTGACATCCTGAAGATAGGGAAAGAAAAGAGACTTGAAGTCACCACATTTTCCATGCATTCATGAACATCTGCAATGTAAAATTGTTTCTCAACAGGGGCTGGGCTCTATTTCATCTTACAACAAGTTGGGGATCTTGTCTATTTGCAGCTTGTTCAGCCTGTTTGATAGCAGGGACACCGTGTCTTTGGCTGTGAGCTTCGTTTTGAAGTTGGGGTCTTGTGGCCTTCCCTGCTGCCTTTTGTTTCCTGATAAGTTAAAACTCACAGGAAATGACAGGAAGGATCCTTATGCCTAGTTTCAGGCTAATAAGATTTTGATTATTTTCTATTCCAGCGGAGCATCCTTGCAAAACAAGAGAGGGATGGCACCTAGGACAGGGCAGGTTCTACTGTGAATCCCTGGAAGAGAGAAACTGTTCAGGTATGGATCAGCTGGAGTGAGTCACACGAGCACAGGAAGTTTGGGTGGGAAAGACAAGCAGAAATACTTTCAAAATAGAGGAGTCCCTTAAAAAATAGAACCCACCAAGAAAGAAGGAAAATGACTCTGCAGGAGTGATCTCCCTTATAATATACTGCAGGCCAGTAAACAAATGTTGTAACTTTTCCCTTCAGGTTCATAGAGCTTTTTTCTCACTTTTTTCCAATCCCTCTGGTCAGAATAATTCATTCCATGGGCCAGGGACTTTCCCACTGCAGTGGGTTACAGATAAATGGTGGTCTCCTATGGCCCTGCACAACAAACTTGTACTTTTACACAATAGACTCACAATTCATCACACAAAAACTATCTGCTTTGAAAAAAAAAATGGTGCAAAGAGGTTTTATTCAATAGGCTGTAATGGTGAGCTGTCATGGTCTATCAGGTGGATAATGTGCATCTTAAAATACTGTGTAAATACATATTTCTATAATAGCCTGTTACATTTCCAAAGGAGCCATTGCAGGCTGCATTTGAAGTGAGAAGGAGCTTATAGGAGATGGGCTCTGGCACTCTTTTGCCTCAGCAGGAGGTGGGCAATGGCAATTTTTCCTGAATTAGAGAGGAAAAATATTATTTTCTGATTCAAATGAATAATAAAAAACAATGGAAAGAAGCAGCTGAGAGAACTTTGACTGGAAGGAAGGAAGGAAGGTAAGTGTTAATGTGATGAGAGTGCTGAGAGAGCTTTGCTCTCTCCTACAGTCAGTGTATTTCCTTGCTCCCCAACTGAGATGGCAGCATTACATGAATGTTCTCCGTATTTTCTTCCCAAGAGCTGGCACAATTATTTGTTGTGAATAACATTCATAGGAGCTTTGATCCTGAAAATCCCTATGCATGAGAGCAGCCAGGCACCTGAAAGCAGCAGCTTTTTATATGGCACAAGCATATCCCAGAGTCCTACATATATACTTGTTACTGAAGAACAGTTATTAATGTGGTGCCTGATTAGACAGTTTTGCTGGCTTGCAAAGAGCTGGGTTGGATGACTGGCCACTTGTGACGTGTGACTTGTGATAAAAGTCAGGAATAAACTCTTGGTTTCAGCTCCTTGACTGGAAAGCTGGATGTTTCAAAGCAAAGGATGAAGATCCAAAACTGATACAACACACAGGGAAAGAGGGGTGGAACTCCTGGAACTGGCACTGAAGAGAAGCAAGCCACAGCTATGGTGGCCACATAAACAAAACCAAGAAAGGTCACATGTTTCTGCTTAAAAAATGCAAGTGACTCAATTTGATTCACCCAAATCTGTTTCTACCTCAGAAGACTTGAAGACCCTGCCCAGGTTTTCCTAAACAGGGACTGGCATGAACTGAACTGCAAAAGCAGCCCTTGCTTTTCCCTTCCTCCTCCTCCTCCTCCTCCTCCTCCTCCACAAAGCACCACGTGTGACCCTCTGCCAGGAGCTGTGCCCTGAGCACAAAGACCCCTGAGCCAGACAGCAACAGAGTGAGAGCCAACCAACATCCTTCCCTTCTCTGCCTATTTGCCCATATTTTGGTATTTACACTCTGTGCCATCCCTCACACACAGCACATATATAATCCTTTACTGCAGAGCTGGAAAAGGATTCTCTATTATTTGCAATTATTTCCTAATTTGGCCAATATGAGAGGTTATTGCTGCTGAAAAGAATGAATAAAAGCATATCTGAGGCAAAAAAAAGTGCTAGTAGTAAAGTTTAAAAAGAGCACAGATGAAGATTAATAACCTCAGCAGTCAGGGCCTGGAGTACTTAAAACAAGTAAAAAGACATTACAGAGCAGGAAAATGGAGCCAGCAGGAACTTTTGTTATGACACCCAATGCCACATGCAACTTCTCAGGTCACTCAGAGCTCACTCTGCGAGCACTCCCAGCAAACCTGCCCTGATGTCAAGGAAACAGGGTTGATTTATAACTATTTTTCCCCTTGCAAAGCTTTAGGTGAACGTGTTCACTGACTTATCTAAAAGTCACGGGGAAATTTAGGCACTATGAACTCACAAATAATGGGAGCCTGCAGGGGGAAAAAACACCAGGGTTCACCATTTAAGGAGGAAAAAAAGCAGTTTGGGTGCAGACTGCGTTTGTGGAGGACCACCAAGTTGATGGAGCCTTTCAGCTGAGTTCAGCACTCTTTGGCTTGTGGCCCAAGCAGGTGCACAGCAGCTACCCCATCAAAACCAACCCAGGACCACCCACCCAGACAAGGGTGGAGAGGGAAGGCCACACTGATGGGGTCTGCATGTCAGTGCTGATCACTGTAACCAACAGTTCTTCATCTGTTGGGGTAAAAATGCAGTAGGAGGTTAAGCAGATGGATGCAGAGCTCCTGTACCTGCTCACATGAGTACCAGGAAGGGCACAGACCCCTTAATCACAGGTTCACTCCTCAGAAAAGGAGTGGGTACACATTTGCACCCCCAGAACAGCTGCCAATACTACACAATAAAGCAATCAGGACTCAGAAGAACCGAGATTATAAAGGCAATGGAGGGATGATTAAAAATACTTTGCTAAGGAGAAAACAGTTTTAGTCACATGCATACTGAGATGTCACCATTTAATAAAATGACAAAAACTATCTATCACATATGCATGAACACAGAACAATATAAAGAGGTTAACAGAAATTGATGGCATCCCGGCTTTAATTTTACACTGAATCGGAGTCTTTGGTGATTGAAATAGACAAAGATGTATAGGGTTATCTTGGTGAAGAGGCTTTGCTAATTACTGGCACTTGTCATTTCTCCATAGCTTTATCTAAGTCAGGAAGGCTAACTAGCTCCTTTTCCCCAGTGTGCATTGTTTGTTCAGTAGGCTTTGTGCTGAGGAAGCCTTTTCCATAACTGCACCTCATTATTAACGGGTTCATAAATAAATGAGTCCTAATATTTTCCTCAGTTAGCATTTATGATAGGGACATTTGGACTACAAAAGATTACACTTGTCTTTAATAAAAATAGGCACTTATACATGAAGCCTATTAGGGTCCTTGTTACGTTGAAGAGGAGGAGGAGGTGGCAGAAAAAGGGGAGGAGCAGGATTATAAAAACACGCTTTATAGCCCTATCACATTTTTCATGTGATTTTAGTAGCTATTTATTACTTCACATTAGCTAATTATGGCTCTAACCTGATATGGATTTCTGGGTTCCTCTCTTCTGTCCTGAGGTTTGCCATCCCACGAGCTCTCAGAACGGTCAGGCATGCACTATCAACTAGGCAAACACTTGGAAAACTGAAGACTTCTGGAAAAAGGGGTAAGGCACGAGACAAAATGGAGCACCAATGTACAGCTGATACTCGGGTAAGGAGCTGTCCATTCCCAGATTTGACAGACTTTCTCTCGGGATGCAACTCAGCTCACTGCAGAGATCAGTCACCAAAGCTGGAAATCAACTGCAGGGCTGGGAGGGGCACATTTGAGGAAGGTCAGGACAGTTGCATGAGATATCAGAGATCTCAAAGCTCAGGAGAGATCTCCTTTAGATCCTCCCCTCCTCCCTTTCCAGGAGGTATCAGCCACAATGCCATCTTGTTTTGTGCTGCCACCTCTGGGAATGGTGCCTCCTGCCCAGCCCACCTGCACATGCTGCAAGACCACAACTCTTGTGGATGAAGCCAGAAGAGCAAGCAAATATTTGCTAGGAGACTGTATCATGGGATTGGTTTTGCAACTCCTCATGGCCAAATCTGCCTCTTCCCTTCCAGCATAAACACTAAAATGCTGCCATCTCCCCATTTTTTCCCCAGAGGTTTCTGCTAGGATCAGGCCTGCTGTTAAGCTTCAGAGTTGTTTTTTCTTTTATTAGTGTTACCAAAAAAGCCTTAAAATAATTACATCAATTCTTTTCAGAAGACAGCCACAGCATTGTCAGACAGCTTCAGATTGTTCCAGGTCTCAAACAATGCTCTCTCTTTTATAGTTACTGTAACGCACCTTTTGTCAGCTATTTATAAAATGCTCTGTAGTCTTCTTTAAACTTCATCTTTTCAAAAATAACTTCAGACCAAACAAGCTGTAATGGACAATTCAAGACATCAGAAATGCATCTGCCTAAGACTACAGAACTTTTCAGCTTTCTCTTAGGAAGGAATAATCTGAAAGCAAATGCATCAGAAAGCCTGTGCCACAGTGTACTGAAGAATCACCTAATTTGGCTTTGTGAGACAAGTTTGAAGACCCAAAAGCATTTATAATATTTGTGTTTAGTTTTTCTAATTAGATGTGTCTCTTCTTTTTTTTTTTTTTACTTGATGCTAAAGTCATTGAAATAAAAATAATCATGTAAGTATATCTGTCAATGGGGTTTTTTTTGTTTATTTGGTTTGTTGGGTTTTTTTCTAAATCAAAGTGAAATACACAAAACCAATTTAATCACAAAAGTACCACTTCCTTCAGGATGTCAGTAATTCTCAAAATTGCTTTAGATATTTGCTAGATATCAGAAATGGGTAATGCAGCATTTTAAGTGGCAGAAATGCATTAGTACTATGTAAGTACATGATCCTTAATGTACTAATCTCAGCAATATGTGTAATGAGAACTTTCAGTAACACTTTATTTTAAGTGTCCTCTGAGAAATGCTAATTTACAATGAAACACCTATGGAAGTACATGTGACATTTACATGAATACCAAATGAATTCATTTTGATCAATGCTATTACAATGAATATGATATGAATTCACAATGATAGGGGGCTTAAAGAATTACCGCATTTTCCTTGAACAGCCCATGGTTTGAAGACCAGCACGTGCTAAAAACCACGTTACATGTTCATCAGGAGGCCTGTGTGTTAGGATGTCCAAGAGACACCCCAGGGGACTGTCTGAAACATGTTTGCATCATTCAAAAAACTACCAAAAAACACCTGTTAGGGGTGAGAGGTTCTCACTTCAGTGCCAGCAATGAGAGCTGCTGAGCTCCGTGGGTTCCTCCACCTGCTTTTGAGGGCAGTGCATGGAATAACGGGCTGGACTTTGTATCCACTGCTCACCTAACTGCTCACCCACCCAAAAACCAGCAGCACAATCTAACACAGAGCATTTTCATACCCAAGGATAATGTGCCTTGTGCATTGAAGAAAACTGAGGAGCCCCTCTACAATCTCAGTATCAGCATCAGGAAAAGACTGCCCAGGATTTGCAGCCTTTGTAAAGAGAGCATTTACTTTTGAGTGCCAGAGCAGAGGCTGAGGTTTCAAAAATCTGAGCCCCACTTTAGTCCTCTCTAAATGAGAAGCCTTGTAACAACCCCAAGATGCAGAGAAAACGTTTTGAAAGCCCTTAACAAGCTAACTGGTGGAGAAAAAAACATGGTCAAAAGCTACCAGCTGAAACAGCTGATTGAGCCTCTGGAGGTTTGCTGCCAGCTCTCCCAAACCTGTGAATGCTGGTTGCCCTGGCTGTCATTCCTTTCAAATGTGTGAAACTTCAGAGTATGTTCTGGTGACAGTGCAGGCATTCCTGGTGGGTTACAGCTCTGGGAAGGCCGGGAGAGCAGTCCACCACCAAGTTCAGAAACTGCTGCAAGTCCATCTGCAACCCCTGTCCCTTCCATGGCAGAGGCCACAGCCAGTAAAAGCTGCATTAAAATGGTCAGCATTTGAGTAATGAATAAATGGAAGAAAGACAGACAGGAAGGTCATCATAGAGCTGGTCTGAGTTATGGCAGAGCTTTACATTCCTTGGAAACAGCAACAAGGAATGATCATGGAATCACATAATAAATTGAGTTGGAAGGGACCAACAAGAATTATCAAGCCCTGCACCATGCCCAAAAGTCATACAATGTGCCTGAGAGTATTGTCCAAACACTTCTTGAGCACTGTCAGGCCTCAGCAACAAATCCTAATAAAAAGCAGTGACCCCTGACTAATTTTATTTCACTTGAAAAACCTTCATACAAACTTTTTCTCTACATATTATGTATCTATATGGCAACAGTGGTGCTCTTTAAATATGACTGTGATTTCTTACTGTGAACCAACCTTGGGTTTATTTAGGATTGTTTCCCCTCACATCCAGGTTTAGTGGTTGATGCCAGTGAGCAATTGGGCTAATGAAGGTGTGACAGCCAGCAGAGCAGAGGCTGAAGGGGCTCTGTGTGTGCTGGCTGAGCGCTGAAAGGTCCCACTGATTGCCAGGCCTCTGCCTGGGCTATCAGGCGTCGGGAGCTCTCGGCAGCGGCTCAAGGCTTGGAAAGGATACAGGAATCCTCTAACACTGCTGAAGGTCCCTCCTCACACAGTGCCAAATATCTCCTGTGAGACACTCCCACGCTTCCCAGACACATCCCTGACACCAGTGCTCAGCACCAGCTCAGGGCTCTTCATCTCTATGGGGTTCATGTGACTCGACACCACAGAAATTCCCATCTGCCATCAAGAAATCCAACCCACTCACGACCCTACTGCCAAAACTACCCCAAAAGCTGCAGTTCAAGGTGCATGTGCCTGTACAGATGGATGTCTACACACTCCTACAAGCACACACATGCACATGTAATTACTCAGGGATAAAGCAGGCTTGTCAACTTCCCCTGTTCAGGCATCAAAGAAGGGACTGTTGATTTGACTGGAAATTAGAAGAGAGTTTAATAAAAGCATGAGAGAGATCCTGAACTATTGTGCCTGTGTTGGCATGAGCTGCAGAAGTGCGGCAAAGCACTTCATTCTTTCATCAAAAATATAAAAATTTTAAAAAATTAATTGTTTGATGTTTACATTTAATTCAGTCTTTTCATTTAGCCAAAAAAGCCAGAAGAGTGGAAGAAGAAAACACGGTGTTTCATTTGTCTGTTGCTGGTAGAAGTAGCCTAAACAAGGAACAGACTACAAATAACAAGTTTAAATCACTATGTAAAATAATAGGAATAATGTAGAATAATAATAACCAATTAATATAGTTTCTCACTCTACTTTTGCTCATCTGGACCACATGTTTTTTGGGATGAAGTTGGTGCTAAGAGATATACGTTAAAATTCCCATTTTGTTTCCTCATTAGAAGCCCAGAATTCAGATACCAAAACAGAATGGGGAAAGAGAGAGGTGAAAAATTGCAAAAATTTTCTCACAAAATTGCCTCAGAATGAAATTCTGCCCTTTTCTTCTACTCCAAAAAGTCATTACCATCTGACAGCTGTTTAGTGGCATATGTGTGTTGGTGGTACCAGTCCAATTCCTAGTGGGCAGGTGTCTGCATCACAAAAGCCACCATCACAATTGGCACTAATTGGCACCCTTGCCGGCAGTCTCCATAAAGAAAATAAGGATTAGATGGCACTGAGATCAAATTATCCTGTCACTGTAAAGGTGATCCCCCCTCTAGGTCAGAAAGGCCTGTTGGCAGGACAGTTTGGGGAAGTTTGCACTTCCTGGGCTCTTGATCCGACAGAGAGACACGAAATGTCGGGTGTCTGATGCTGGAAATGAGCCTCCTTTCACAGGCGCTTCCACTTTGCCTTTTTAGCTGAATTTCAAAACAAAAAAATACCCCAAACCAACACCCAAATTCAAAACTCAAATAACAAACCAGAAAATTCCCTCGTAATTTGGACATTTCCCATACAAACTTGTTATTTTATGCAGATAGTCACCACATTGCTGTGCTGGGGTACCAGTATATCTGATGCCTTTCTTTGTATGTTTTCTTTTTTTCCTTTTTTTTTTTTTTTTTTTTTGGAACAGCATGCAAATTCTGTGATTTTTCTAAGTATAGGGTGCAAAATACCCTGGAAAGTGGGGGGGGAGGGGGGATGTCTTACAGCTCAGCAAGCTTTATGAGGATATTCTCTTAGTTATTGAGATGAGTTGAATAATTCTCCACTAATTTATACACCAGTGAAACTGGCCTGTTGGCAAGTCCACAATTAATGCGAATGCCAAGTGGGATTGCAGCTTTGTTTCATCTAGGAAAACACTTAGCTGAACAGCAGCTTTCCCAGCTGAAAATGTGTGTCTGTCTTTAAACTTGCAACAGAAGCTGGCATTTCTTCGTTTCCATTCACTCTATCATTATGATGCATTATACAAAGTAATGATGTAATACTCTGGAAAGCTGAAACGCTAGCTCTTTGCCAAAAATAATAATACAAAAAGTGTACAATTATTTTCATCTATGAAAGCCACTCTTACTACCATCTCCAGCTCCCCAGTCAAAGAGAAATCTTTCCTAATAGTAGATCATTTCTTTCTGTTTGTGAATCAAACACGAATGTGGAAGGGGGGGGAACGCCAGCTCATCCGTGCTGAATTACAACTTTTAAAAGATGTAAACCTATTCATCACTCCAGCACAGCAGCTCATCACCACACATCCCTCACACCTGCATTTCAATAGCGGTTTTCCCCATACCTGTGGGATATGCTGCTTCCCTCTCTAAGTGGCTGCACTGGGGCTAAGTGTGAAGGGATTACTGGAGGCAAAAAGAGCCATCAGGATTTGGATCCTGGTCAAAGGATCAAAATGTCAGGAATTTTCCAGGCCCGGTCTTACCAATCCTCAGTCACAAAAATGATGTGTGCACAATGATGCCACTTGGGCAGGGATGCAACCTGCCCCACAGCACAAAAAAGGCTGTGAGGGAGCAGAAATGAGACGTCCTCTGCTTTGGGTCAAGCATCTGCTCTGCTGCTGCTGCTTTATCTCCCGTTTCCTACAGCCCCAGTGCCACGTGCACCTCGGCAGCAAAGCCATGGAAATCAATACATGGTGGCCTCGTCATGAGGACCAAAATGCATCCACACATTTCCCAGCCACAGATGGCCAGGGGTATCACAGCTCCATGACAAACAGTGCCATGAGCAGGTGATGAAGGTGAAGCTTCACAGCAAACTCACCGCCAGCGTGGTTTGTACTTTGGTCACTGCACTGGCGATCCCAGGACAGCGATCACTGCTGTCGGTGCTCCGAGGGCAGAGCTGAGGTCTGGTTGAGCGGAGAGGCAAAGAGAGACCTGTGTGTGTCACAGAGCTCCAGGTGGCTTTTTAGGAGGGAAACTAAAGAGCAGGATAAAAGGGAAGCACCGTGGATGGCAGAGGGCGAGTGGTGGGGTTCGGGTGTGGGAGGCAGGCGCTGCGCACGAACCGGGAGCGGGTTTGCCAGGCACAGGAAACTCTGCTCCCACAGTGATATACAACCCCACAGTAAGTGTATCTTAATAATACAATAAAGTGTTGGCTCTGATTAGAAAAGAAAGATGAATTCTTCTGCTAAACCAGGGTAACCCTAAAAGCGTGTTAACATGAAATACTAAATAAAATGCTACTCATCTATAATAAATCTTATTACACATTTTGGCAATTTTACTACTAACATACCGAAGGTTTCAAGCAATGTTTGAAAATAGAAATCTTAAATTGAATCATTGTTGCATGAATATATGCAAAATATTCATTTCTAGCACTGTGAGGGTTGAGTGCTTTTAAATTGGAGAAATCACTCATGACTTCACCTTTTCATGCAAGATAAAGTTGTATGTGGTAACATCATTACAATGTCATGAAAGAAGTGGAAATCATACAACAGTTCTGCCTAAAGCTAATATACAAAAAAGTGCTTCTATATTTTTCAATATTGTCCAATATTTAAAGGTGCAGTACGAGGCTTTAAATATATTAAAAAAATCATTAGACTTCAGATGTCAGTGCGGCCTTCACTGAGTACTGAGACTAATAAAATCATTGATGAGATCTCTTTAATATTTAACAGAATTCATGTCTTAGGTACTAGCCTATTTTCAACTCCAGTATCTTCGGAGGGAACTAAATATAGAAATAAAAACAGCAAGCGATTTATGTGACGGTCATTATGGATTTTTTTTAACTAGGGCACTAAAATTAAACTATTTACTCAATAATACTGTCATAACAACAGAGAAAACGCTGCGACATTTAAACAGTCTTTCCTATAAATCCTTTAGCAGGAGATTACTTCAAAAGTACATAACACTTTTATACACATTAACAATCAGTAAATTCAATCAGCGAAAACGAACGAGCGGATTTTGCAGTGAGTTGCCGCACCATGAATCGCCAATATAGAGCTCAGAAGAATTCTGCAATCTTAAAGGTGTTTTAAAAGAGTGAGAAAGGGATAATTTGAGTTTATATAGTTCTCTTCCTTTTCTTCCCTCTGATTAAAAAAAAAGAAATTAGACCAGAAAGTTCAGCTTCAGAAGTAGAAGTTACATTAAAAAAGCCCACTCCATAGTTTAATTGTATTATTTTTAATAGCATGTGAGGGAGAAAAAAATAAGAAAAATCAGGGTAAGGCAATCACCCAGTGTTCAGGTTCAACTTTAAACCGTGGTACAAATGAAATGGACAGCTCCATCTCATCAGGGCAGCCCCTGCTCCAGAGCCTGGAGTCACAGGGATACAAAGCAAAAACATCTCCAGCTTCCAATTCCAACCCCGCCGCCCCAAACATTCACGTTTGCTAAAACAGAAACGTGCGTTTCTAAACTATTGCCTTATTTTTATGTTCAAAAATATTGTTTTTGAAGTCCCACCTGCCGTGGCCGGGCGGTTGCTAGGTGACGGTGCCGCACGGACCGTCGCCGGTGATGAATGGCCCGGCTGGCGGCGGTCCCCGCTCCGCCACCGCCACTCGTGCCCTCCGACGGCGCTGCCACCGACCGGCACAGAGGCTGCGAAGGCCACGGCCGGGTTTTGGCAGCGTGAGGGCTGGCCTGCCCTGCACCAGCCCAGCCAGGGGGATGTCAGTGTGTCACCAGCGGCTTCACCACTCTGTTGGCTCTGGCAGCGCTGCCAAAGGACGTAAAACTGCCCCAAGGGGTCATGAGAGACTGTCTGAAAAGTAGTGGCGACAGTGTTGGGGCTCAGGAGAACCCACAACAAGCATGGATGCTCAAAGCTGATGCTCCACAGTCTGCTGTGGCCACCATCAGACCCTGGCCAGCACTGTCACCAAGCTTGTCCATATCTGAGATGCTCACAAAACAGGTTCTGTGTCTTGTATTGGTGCTGCAAGTGCTGCACCTGTCTGGTCAACCCTCTGCTCTTCCACTGCGTCTCCACCTTCACACATCCCACTGGGATGCAGAAAGTGAGGGAAAGAGCCTTTTTAACAGAGCCCATTGTATTTCAGCAGCAGACAAGGGCGAGTCCTCCTGCAGGCTGGCTGGGGATGAAAACCCCAGGCACAGGGAGGGCTGCTCCCTCACAGGGACAAGCTGCCCCCGGCAGGATTCCTGTCTCCTGTCCTGACCGCACTACCAAAACCATCTCGAGATGCCCAGGGGCTGGGCACAACTGGGAAGTTCTCTGTTTCCCAGCTGACACCAGTATGAACCCAACCTGCATCAGATCTCACCTCAGTGGGGCTTCCACATGCTCAATTTTGTTTAAAAATATGCAGTGAGGACATGCCAATGAAACAAACAATTTGGTGGTGTTAATCCACAGATTATTGACAAGATGAATGAGATTCCTTGGGTCTAATGCTCTCTGCTACTCAAGGGCTAGCTAAGCTCTCTTTTTTCAAATATGTGGATTTTGAAATGATGGATCATAATAACAGAGCTGGTGCCTATGAATGGGGATTGCAAACACTTAATATTTCAATAGAAGTGTGTGCAACATGATCCAATCACTCTGAAAAATGTACAAAATGGAAATATATAAAGAAAGCAGCTGGCATGAAAGAGAATAAACAAAGAAATATTGATAAAACTCTGTATGGATTAGGCAAAATATATTCAAGCTGCATTTGAATAATCTCATCTATATTTATATGTGTGTACATATATATATATTCAAAATACAGAAAGATTTCTTACCTCATCATTTCCCTGCTTTGAAGGACAGATCTCTGAATTAACACCCCCCCCCCCCCCTGCAATTCAGAGGGCTGTGCTGGTGCACGAGAACCACAACTCCCCAGATGCTGCTCATGCCTTGAGTGTGTGCTCATGGCAGGGGGGGCAGCTCTGAGAGGAGCTCAGCACCCTGCCCCGATTCAGGGGAAGCACATTTCACGCTAAACTCATGAGGGACCCCTTGGAAGATCCATCTTGTCGTTCATTAGGCTAATTTTTCTCGTGTTTTTATATGGCACACCCCAGTGCTTTCAGGATCAGGAGAAATCATTTGCATTGCACTTCCACTGGAGTATTTACTTCCCTGTGTCTCTGTGGTAAAACCAACCTGACCACTGAGAGCTGGTGTTATATAAGAGCCAAGCTAGTTTCAAGGCAGAAAATGCACCGTTCTAACGTGCAGCTCCCTGACCCACGGCACGTCCCCACAGCTGACTGGGATAGCTGCTGGGGACCGTGCACACCCACTGAACCCACACCAAAGCTCCACAAGCTGGTTTAGGCCTCTAATCAAAATAAAAATTAAGCAAAATGATGCTACTTTGCAACTGTTGTGGGCTAAGAGGGTGCACACAAGTGGTGAGTGCAGCTCAGCTGATGGGTGGGAGCTTGTTATGCTGAAGGCACTTCCTATTGAATCTGAGCCCCAAGCTATGCTGCAGCTTGAGGAAGGAAGTGGTGGTAACAAGCTTCTCTCATGATTTTCTGTTTGCTTGCCCTCCCTGCACTTCTCCCACCAGATCATTGCCAGTCTTTTCCGGGCCACTTTGATTAGGGGAAGCAGCTCACCACCCCCCAGTTCTCTACTGTCACTCAGTACCAATTTACCATGTTGGCCTTGTGTTGTGGGGTTTTCCCCTATTTTAATCACAGCTGCCCTAAAAGCCACTTTCCTTCCCCCCACCCCAGCAGCCACGCTCTGCAGAGATGGGCATCACAGCCAGCTCTGCATGGCTGTTTTTCCATGGCAATATTCCATATCCCATCACAGCCTTAGTGAGGCTCTCTCCACCAGCCATGTCACCCCATGAACCAGGGCTCCTCTGGAGCACCACGCAGCAGCTCCAGAGCCAGGCTGCTGGCTCTTCTCCTGGCACGCTGCATTGTTGGTTGATGGGTCTCCAGCACTGCTCACACCTCTCCCTGGTTTCACCAAGTACCAGCTGGTTTTGGAGTGGAAAACAAAGCAAGAACTGAGCCCCTATATTTCCCTGGGTCTGTGTGACTGCATGTGGTGCCTGGGAATAATTCTGACAGCAAAACCCTTGGTCACAGCACTATCAAACACACACCACATAAAAAAACAATAGAAAAGAGAATAGTCTCAATCATTTAAAGCAGCAGCCCCATGGCCAGGAAGGGAGCGTGGGGCAGCAGCCCAGACTCTGCTGGTCTCCTCCCTCAGCTCAATATTATCATTAATTACTGAAAACCCTAAACCCAAGTTCAATCCCAGCAGGTTAAGAGGCAGCACTTCCCAACAGACACAGCTCCTGACCACCCAGCACAATTTAGCTGACTCCAGAGACCAAACCCTGTATCTCTGCACGCCACAGCACAGATCTACCTGCACTCCCCAAGCACAGGCTCTCTAGCACTGACTGCAACGAGCAGAAGTTTGAACACTTCATCTTAATCTACCTGCAGTGGGTTTACTGGTAGGTCAGCAGCTCTGTTCGCACATTCCCTTAGCAGAATTGCAGCTGCTTGGCTGTGTGACCCGGCAGACCTGTAAGTGGAACATATTGGGATCACCTTGCCCAGAAGCAATGTCCCCATGGCAGCATTAAAATCTAGAAGGATGAAGGAGATTCAGACATCTTCTGACAATGTGCTGCCATTTCCAGCTGAGCCCTGAGAGACAAGAAAGAGGGTTTTGGACCAGATGTGAATTTCCAAGGACATCGCAAACCAGGAGAGGATATCTGAAACCTAACCCAGCTACAACCAGAAGTTTAATTTTGCCTTTTTACATGCCTGGTTTGCTCCTGTCTTACTTTGCCAGCCTATGTCTGAGCACTTACAAATTCCAAGCATGCTGTATTTCCCCCAGATTTACACGCAACTCTGGTCAAAATCTGTCGCTGAATACCAGACTTCTATAATGAGCCTGAGATATTCTCTCGCATTTCTGACTCACATGATCGGAAGCAGCACAATGAGACACTCACACACACAGAGACCAGAGCAGAGGTTTGAAACAGCAGCAGCTTTTCTCCTGGCACAGGGCAGGGGCACTTTGGTTTCCTGAACAGGTGGACTACCTGACAAGCAGCGAGTCCCCTTACTTTTGACTACTAGGCTTTAAATCAGGGCTGTTTGGCAAGTCATTAGTGTCTGCTAACTGTTAAACACAGGAAAGTTCAAAAACATGCATATGTTTCCCTCTCTGCCTCCCAGGTGGTATCTGCTTCAAGCAGCAACCTTTTCACTTCGTGCATGAAGACTTGTAAACTTCCCGTGGCTACACCAGCGGTTCCTAACCAGGTGCCGGCGCCGGAGCCGCAGTCTCTGAAGAGCAGGAAACTCCATATGCTGATCTCCGGCTATGTAGATGCCATTCGTTTCTCCTTGAAAGTTTATTGTCAGAATTACTGAAATGTACACAAATGTCTGTATTTGAAGGTGAAATTTGGTGGAAAAATAAAGATATAATAGGATCCTTTCTTATATAATTTCCTGGTGTGATGTCTGTCTGAAAAATGAAGTGAAATTATATGATGTCAAAAAATCATGTTTCAGAATGATTGACAACATGTGAGTGTTTTGCATTGTGAAATGAGGTGGAAAATTTTAATTGCATGATGGAAGGACATAATATTTATTAGAACCTTGTAATCACACTGGATTTCAGTGGAAAGGACACAATTTTAAATTTTATATTAATACTTCGGGCAAAATCCGAAATGAACACACAGAAGCAAAATTCTGCCTCAGAATCTGGGAGCAAGTTTTTAATTTCTAATAATAAAATAGCATCTATAGGGTTGGCACATCACCATAGTGACAGGAAGATTCCTTCATTCATGCACTGCTATTCTGATGTGAACAGTGTTTAGTGCCCGGCTCCCAGGTCACCAGAGAAATGGGAGCTCTGGACACACAGGGTTTTGATAAAGGTCTGCTAAAGAACTGGGGAGGAAATTGTAGGAAAATCAAAACTAACTGATAATTCCAAGTCCATTTCCATCTTTACCAGTGGCTATAAACATGGGCTCACATGCAAACCTGAGTGCTAGCTAACCCACACCCTTGCACACAGGAACAGGGAAAAGATCCAAGAATCAAAGTCGTACCAGAGAAAATCCCAAGTGAGAAGCAACAAGTTTAGAGAGAGTCCTGGATGACTGCATGGTAGGTTCATTACCAGGCTGGCCAGTGCAGCACCAGCTAGCAGGAGCTCTCAAAGAAAGTGGTACAAAGAAGAAAAAAAGTGAGGTAATTTTAAAAACAGAGATATATATTTACATGGAGGTAACTCAGAGAAATCAATCTTAGCTTTAGGATGTGCCCCAAATAAGTCTTATGTCAGTAAGGAATCTGGATCAGAAATCTGGATCAGAAATCTGGATCAGAAATCTGTTTAAGATTCAGCAATATTAGTTATATTTCCTCTCCCTTCCTCCTGCCTGGTGCAAAATGGGTCTGAGGAACTGAGAGATGAAAAAGAAACTTACTCCTTCCCCTCCTGAATTCTGTCATTTTTCTGAGCCTGTTGATAACATCAGATGCTGAAGGGGAAGGCAAAGGAAATAGGAAACCCTGATTTGGGCTCAGGATTTGCGAAGCCTCTGACCAGCCCAGCCCAGAGAGGTGCAGGAGCGCAGCTGCTTCACCACCAGTGCCTTCAGCAATGGGCTGGATTAACCAGAGGCTTTTTTTCCAGAGATCTCTTTCCACTTTCCTGACCTGAGCTTTCCTGACCAGGAAATGACCAGAGCACAGGCGAACTCCTGGTGCTTTAACACATCTCCTCTCACTCATTTGTGCAGTGTCAGGTTTGTATTTGCACATCTGGGTTTAATCTGATGATATAAGATGGAACAGTCAGTCCATACTCAACCTGATTTGGATTCCAATCTCCCCAACCTGCCCAGGACCCTGAACCACCCACAGTTAAGCCATCCTTAAGTACCAAAGTGCAATACAAAGGCAAGCAAAGCATAATTATGCGTGTAGGCAGAGTAAGTCATGATGACTGTGGAAAGACAACTTTTAAATATGCTGTAATGGCTCTCACTTAAAAAAAAAATAAAAAAATCTAAATAACCAAAATAAAAAGCATGGACAAGCCTACAAGTCCAAAGGAAATTTTGGGAGAAATGCAACAAACTCAACCAAGCTGAGTCCCTTTCTGTTCGTGTCTGCATTAGGAATGTCTGTGTGGAGTTGAAGAGAATGGTTAAAATTATATCCATCGAGCCTAAATGAAGCGCTAGGAAGGGAAAAGTTATGGAAAGCTACATAGGGGAAACAAAAGACTAGCTTCAAATTCAGTCAGAGGCTCAGTATAACAGTAATTCACAGAAATTTGGGCTAGGACATAAATCTCAGTGCTGGAATCCTAAAGGGTCATGGAATGGTCTGCAGCTAGTCAAGCAGAAGAGGTCAGAAATTAAAATGGTTAGCAATGAGTAATAAGAAACTTTAGGTCTTTAAAGAATTTTTTGAAATGGGTATTTATGCTCCTTGCACAGAAAGGAAGAGATTTTTCTCTTCTCCATCAAATTAGCTTTGACTGAGTACTGGGAACAAAATATGCTCCTGAATATTTTCACCAGCTTTTGAAAGTTTTTTTCTTTTATCTGTGCACCTCCACCAAGCAAACCATCCTGCAGAAAAGTTTTGCCCACAGAGAGGGATTTGCTCATCTCTGCGTGAGAAGTGCTCGTGCCTTTTTCCATACTAGGGCAGAAAACAGCAAGGAAGGGTTTATCCCACTGAGCAATGGATTTCCCAGAACTCTGGTCCTGGGAAGGTTTGCAATACCCCGTGGCTAACCCGTGACAGATTAACCTGATCTACCTGACACATGTGTAGAAGGTCCTGTCCCACCCTCAGCAGCCCTGCTGGTGTCCCAGGCAGGAGGGGACCATCCTGCACGTTGCCAAGCAGTGCAACAACCCCAACCTCTAACACCTGACTTGTGCTCATTCCCTGATGTGCTTCCCGAAGTCCAAACTGTCTGAGCCAAACCCAAACGCCTGTGAAGTCTAAGCAATGGAATGATGAAAAAAAAACAAGTTGTAAAAATGTATTAGATATTTCTGAATAACAAGGAGCTGAGGAAATCACAATCTGCTCACCATTATTCCATGAGGAGGAGAAAGAAAGCCAGATCAATTATTAATTTCAAGTCACTCAGGCAGCACTCCATCAGGCTCTTTTGTAGGTCAGAAATGTTACCGGGTAAACATGGCTCAGAAACAAATTCCAGCTCTACCCTCGAACAAGGAGCAATTATGGATGTACCTGGGAAGCCCCACAGCCTGGAAGTCTCCACAGTGCACACTCACCCCCTTGCACTGCTCAGTCCTGCCCCTGGTATCTGCCAAGGTTTGCACTTCCCCAGATTCTTGGGTCGGCTCCTTCCTCCCTCCCCTCCACGTACTCATACATTTTTTTGCAGTCTGGGATCCTCGTTAGAGCATTAAGTCCACCACTTAATCAGAGAGAGATTTTTGGAAGGAACCTGGAGCGATTCGGCAGTAAAGACTGCACTTTCTGCAGATTACTGCTCCCCAAATTGCTCTTTGCTCCAGTCATTATAAAGTGGATGTAAAGTGTTCTCATCCTATACTTGAATATTAATTAAACATTTTTTATTTTTAATAATACTACATAAAACACCTGTGTCCTTGCATACACCAGAGAAAATTATTGCAACAGGATGAAATAAAATATCGGGGTCCTTCAAACCTTAAACCACCAAAGACCCATCTCCTTCCTCCCACCTGTTTGTATTGTTCAGTTTTTCTGCTCAGAAAATAAATAACCATCCCTGTACAAGCAACTACGGAGTACATAAGAGCATCACAAAGTAATTATGAGTTTATGACATCATCTTAATATTACAAGGGAGAGACTGAAAGACCCAGGAGAAACTCCAGATTTCCCTTTTGGGAAAATGTTAATGGATGCTTACAATCTGTTTTCCTTTGTTTGGATGTTACAACCAATAATACACTTTTATGTCTATAAATAAAGACTAAAGTTGAATAAATCCAACAAGCTCCTGAGCCTGCGGCTCTGAAACTTGATTCACATTCACGGTAAAGATTTATGAGTCACTTGCAGAGAATAAGTTGAAGCTGCAATATTTGGAGTGAAATTATTCAAAAGGGTGATTATTTTGGGAATGATTATGCATGCACACCTGATCAGGGTGTCACCTGGGCCCCCTTGTCCTACATGATGAAATGTGGCAATTTTTCTGCATTTCTCTTTGCTTGCACAAAAGAAGAGCATGTAAGAGCAATCAAGCTGTTTATTTTTACACACACTGGATCATCTTGTGGATATATTTTCCTTTTCACTTAGATCACAGGACGTGTTCTTTAAACTATTCACATGAATATACTAAATTTACTGATGACTGCAAAGCAAAGGAATAAAACTGATTGCTGTTCTTCGTGTGTGGGTGTATATATATATTTTTTATATATATGCATGTATGCATGTATATGTGAACCAAAATACTTTTGTATTCAGGCTACCAAGTTAAGCACTCAAACTTTGGGAGAAGCAGCAGTAGCTGTCCCTGCTGCATGCACAGAGGGAAGAGAGACCTGCTTTTTTTCCTCTCTCTCATAAAATGTTTTCCTTCACCTTCACCCAGTGGGTGCAGCCACCAGCTGTGGAGGACCACAAGTACCACCAGATGAGGCCAGGAACCATGAGGATATCAGAAAGTATCCCTGCCTAAGGTCTTTGGCTTGAATCCCTGTACTGCGATGTGGGTTTTGACATCTAGATAATTGAAGGGGTTTAAATTATTTTGTCCAAATGAAATAAACTTTGTAAAGTAAAAATGTGGGGGAAAAAAAAAAAAGTTGGAAAATACACCCTCGTTTATAATCTTTCTCTGCTTGGAGAATGAGATCACTCTACAGCCATCTGAAAGATTTTCAGGAGCCTCCTTTTATAAAATTTTTGTGGCAAAGTCTCAGAAACCTCATCGTTAGTCATTTCACTCTCTCCATATTCTTCCTGATAAGATGTTTTTCTCATGTGTAACATATGTTTCTCCCTTTTTAGTCCTAAAAGTTTTTGCTTTGTTCAGGCAATTCAAAATTGATATAAACTTTCTCCTTGATCTCATAGTGATTTGGCCTGAAACAAACTCCCCAAAGGCCTCCAAAACGTGAACAGGTTCAGGTCAAGCTCCAGATTTGGTGCCGGGTGCTTTTCCCTGGAACTGGCTGAGCACACATTCCAGCGGTTTCTCCCTTCTCTGCCCAGACTCCCAAACCAAAAGGGACATCTCTCCTCCCAGCTCTTGTGTCCTTTCCAGAGAGCTGCTATACAGGACCAAATTTAGAAACTTTATAACTGCACTCTCAAAACCCTGGTGAGGAGGGAGCCAGGCAGGTAATTGCCCTTTTCCAGATGCCTCCTGTTTCAAAAAGGCAGGCTATGCTCTGCAGGTACGTGGGTAGCCCTGCCAAGCACCTCTGGAAGTTCAGCCCACTCTTCCTTTTGCATAAAAGATCCTCCCACTCTTTCCATTACATCCTCACCCATTCCTTTATTACTACTAATCCAGTATGAATTTATTGTTGCAAGGAAAAGAATGAATCCAAATCCAGCTGCAACTGCCTCTAACCCGGAGTTTGTCTGGAATAAGAACACTTATTACACAAATGTAGGTGTAAATTTTGCAGAAGACACTTGTCTTTATTGCTGTTCTGAGTTGGAATGGATCCCAGACCCGGGCTCAGTCATGGTCACTGTGCTCAGCAGCGACCACGGAGCTCTGAGGCCCATGGACTCCCTGTGATGTGCAGATGACTGCATTGTTCAAGTTGTTGTTTCTTTCACTTCAAAAGAAATTTCAAGGAAACAAAACTATTTGCAATTTCAGGTAAAGTTCATTAAGCAACTTAAAAAACAACTCTGAAACGTTCAGAAAACTCTAAGTGCTTCTTGAAAACATTTTCAATAAGCAGTGGTTTAACTTTGTGTCTTGAAATAATCTTTTTTGTTTAGAAATTCGACTGCATTAAATAATAAGAGATTTACAAATGAAACCAAAACCCTTTATTCAGGTGAATACAAATCTTTCCTTCTGTTTCACTGAGGAAACAGAGGCTTGGGTGGGTTTTGCCACAAGGGTTATTCTTAAGCCTGACTTTTCCCTCCCCCCCAGTTTGCCAGTGAGCAGCCCCTTGTGCTCTTTTCCCTTTGCGGGGCATAGTGGCATTTCTTTTTTTATATGTAAATACCTCCAGAGAGAGCAAAGGTCTCCTACTGGTCTCTCCTCCTGCTCCCAGCACCATCACTAATGCAGTGTCAAGTCCCTAAAGGAAATTAAAGGCAAGTAGAGAATCCGACCAAATTCCTCTCTCCTGGTCCCTATGCTGCCTCTGCAGCCCTGCACCCTGATCCTGAGTGGTTCTGCAGCTCTCCCCGTGGCCCTGAGGTGGCTCCTGTTGCTCCTGCAGGGCGTGTGCAGGGAAGCAGGCTCCTTCTGCCCTGTCTTATGGGGCAGGAATGGATGGACAGTTATAATTTAGCCCCAGGGTGGCATCGTGCAGCAAAGCACACTACAGTAATTATTAGTTTCTGCAGCGTTATTTAGGGGATTACCATCCCAGGGTTATTTTACAACATCATTGCAGATCCATGGTGATACTGCTGCCTTCAGTGGACAGGCTTTGCTGCGGGTTCAGACCCACGGCAGCCCGCACCGCTCAGGAGACTGGCGCAATAAAAATAAAAGAATCATTTCTAGTAAGTTCTGACTCTGATTAAAAAACAATCTTTATGAAATAGATGCTAATAAAATTGCTTTCCTAATTACCCAGAGCTCGTTCATTTCCCAGCAAATATAATAAAACAGAGTTACTTGGCTCTGATTCACAAAACCTGAACCCAAGCTCATTATTAAGGCATTTAGCAGTGAAAAAGCATGTGTGCATAAGATGCTGTCCCGTCAAGCAGAATGCAAGAAATCTTTTGAAGTTAGACCTTTGAAGTCTCAAGTTATTGCTGCTTGGTTTTTTTGGTTTTTTTTTTTTTTGTAAGGCAGGTATTTCAACAAGAGAAAATCTCTCTGTGTTATTTACACAGATGGAACAGGGCACCCTATTATACCACTGTATTCAGCAGAGATTTCAGTTAGAAGCAGAAAGTCTTAATTTGAAGAAATATTTAGAGCTGGTGCATAGCACTTCTTAATCTGTGGAACCATTACAAGGCTGCAAGACTTTTACATAATAGAACAGACCAGCCAATGTCCCAGGGCTATTATTGCTATGACTTGTAACACGCTGAAATCTCTTTCATCTGCCTAACCTGGGATTTTGATGATTGTAAATGCATGAGTATGTTTCAGTTTAGGGGGTTATGTTTATGTTTTATTTATTTTTGTTTATGTTTCTGCTCTCTTCAAAACTTCCTCCAATTTCTGGATGCACAAAGGTTCTTCCCAGCTCTCCAGCTTTCCCTCTGCCAGAAGTCCCCTTGACACCGAGGGAGTCTGACTCCCACAGCAGCTGCAGGCCCCTATTTTTATGAATCCAAGAACTGGGGCAGGACAGAATGGGACACCAGCTTCCTCTCTGCAGGAAGCACATGGAAGGGAGACTGCTGACACACAAGCTGCACTGGTGGTGGTGCAGACTCAGGATCAGAGTTCCCAAATCACTCAGGAGCTGGGATCTCTTGTGTGCAAATCCATCCCATCATCTTGCACTCCAAGGCAATGGTGCTTTAGTTGAATTCACCTTTTTTACCCATTTATAAATCCCTGTTTTCTTTTCCTCACAAAATATGTATGACAGACCCAGATAGGGCAGATATATTCCAGGTCAAACCTGGATAAAAACTAATACTTATGAAAGCATTTTAAAAATAGGATGAGACTTTATGAAGTCCTGGGCTGTTTCTCTGCTTCATGGCAGGAAACCATGACACCCAGACCCTTCCCAGCAGCTTTCCATGAAGGCACCTTTGTATTTCCCACTTTGAGTGATCTGGATAAGGTGGCCCATGCAGCTGAGGGATACCCAGCAGCCCACAGTCTCATCCCACCTGATCCCTCTATGTCTTGGTTTCCTCACTACAAAGTGGAAATGCTTCCCTCCTGTGCAAACCAGCTGGGAAGCTCGAAAAGTGAACATACATAACTCTGACAGGCAGTGCTCCTCTGGAATGACAAGTGCTCAGGGAAAGACTTCCACAAGGAACCGACAGGACCACAGGATGTCAGTGGGAGCAGAGCTGACCCAGCCTTGGCTGGCTGCTGCTGCTCCCACGCACGGTGCAGTGTTATGCTGGAACCAGGGACAGGTCACATTCCTCCCCTCCTGCACAGGAGCATAACTTTGCACCCTCCAGGCTCTGACAGTGGCAATTCAGTGAAATGCATCCCAAAGGTGCCACAAAATATTTGGGATTTTCACACATAGTGGAGCACTTGCTGCCTCTCCAGCAGGTGCACTGAGGAGGAGCCTGTGTCTGCCTGGTGAGGACATAAACCTCTCACAGACCAACTGCCCTGTGAATCCTGACAGTCAAACTTGATTCCCTGAGGAGGGGGAAGCACAACAAAATTATTTTCCATAGACCAGAACAATCCTGAATCCACTCAACACTCCCCTATAGTCACAACTGCATAAAATTAGCCATCCACTCATAAAACTAACAAATTAACATTCTTCTGGTTTCTTTCAGATTTTCACACTCCTCAGCTGTAAAACAAAAAATCACTTTGGAAAGAGCTCTCAGCCTACGGAAAGGAAGTCCCACTGCTGAGCTGAACTGCTTCTCCTTGAAAGGAGTGAGTCTCCACACCCTGGGAAGTGACTGCTAGACCAGAGCTTTCATCAGCTAATCTCCTGGTGGTGCATGAGCCACAAAATAATCCAGCTCCCTCTCCTTGGCTCTGCAGGTTCCACTCAGCTAGCCAGGGGGAAAAAAAGCACTAAAAACTTCTTTCAGTCAGTGGATTAAGCAGCTATGACTCAGAATTCACATTGGAGATGATATGTGAAGTGAGAAGGTTCCATTTTTACATCGTCTCTTTCTTAACCTCAACCACCCCAGGGCTCAGCTCAAACACCTCCCGTCCCTCCCTCCTTTCCGGGGGCAGCTGCTATAATTCCACCCAGGAGGATGTGCCACGGAGAAAGTTTCTGTTGCTCCACTTCAGATTGCTTTGTTTTTTCTTTTGTGGTAGTAAGTTAGATCCTTAACATTATCTTAATGCACTCTTTATGGTTTAATTTCCCCTTTTGTGGTGCTGTTTTCCTCAATAAGACTCTTAAATTGAAATCAGATTTCCTCTGAAGGAGCCAGCCTGATTTTCTTCGAAAGCCCAGTACAATACAGTCATTCCGCTGAGACTGACAATTTTATTATGGTTGCATTTCCTTTTTGCCTACAAAATGTTTGTTTTATAAATAGGCCTTTTTAATTTAATGTAATTTTTTTTTTGTACAACAGCAGAAACAGTCAAAAAACACACAATGCAGCTACAAAATTTTGGTTTTGTTATACACGCCTTCCTTAATTTACTCTCTGTTGGTTTGGGAGGGGAAATCAACTTTTTACCCAAGGCAAAATACATGCAAAATTTCAATCTGAAATAAAGTTCAGCTCTCCTGTATTCAAGTTATATAGTTTTGAAGATGTGGTCTTGTAATTAAAAATGGGAGGGGGTTGAGGGAGAGGCAGAAACAACTACAAACAAAAAAACTACAATGCATTTTAATGAATGAGACAACTACAAGCAGAAACACGATGAGGACTGTGGAAAATAATCAACCAACAACCACCTTGACAATTTTTACATCACTCAGGATTTTTAAGGAGGGGTTTGTCATGCTTGATTTTCGGCCAGACACTGGTCCCACATGTCTGGTTCTCGTTCCTTCATAAACCACGGTGGAAAGGGCAAGGAGAAGAGGGAAAGGTTTATACCCAGGGTGCAGCCCAAAACAGCCTCGGGATGCAGCTGAGTGTGTCCTTGGCCTCAGGGGCTAAAAGTGTTGGTTAAATCAGGAGCTTGCAGGATCTGCATCATGGACCACCCCTCCATCAGAATTTTTATTTCCCCTACACCTCTAAATAGTTGAATGGCACATCTACCCCAACAGCACTCAAACAAGAAATTAATTTTTTTTTCCCAATACACAGAGCTAGATTACTTTTTACAATTTGTAGTTGTCAATGACTGGTCTGCACTGCTCCACAATGGTTTAAATTCCAGTAACAGGTTTCATATGGTCGCTATAACATCTCAGTGTATTAATTAGTTTTCAAGACCCCCAAGCAATAAAAATGTAGCCATTCAAGGTCACAGTTTGACTTACTTACAATTGATGTATAACTTGGCAAACTCTGCATTCAGCTACTTCGTACAATAGAAAATATATTGTCATTCAGGTTAACAAAAGACTCTTTTCTTTGCCACCTCACTACAATGGCCCTGCAAATGAACATCGCCTGAATAAAATCCTAACCACATTTTCACTCTCATTAACCACAGTAGGGTATCACACAATTTGCCTGGCTCCTACTTAGACCACTGTGCACCATTTTACTAGCAGCAGTTTGATGGGTTTTATGGCAGGTGATATATGGAGTGGGAGTTTCGGGAGTCGTAAACAGAAGCCACAGTGTATCACAATGTGGTTTAGGGATATAATGACTGTGTTGTAAAGCAAAGGATGACAATACTGCACTAGGCTTGAGGTAGTGAACCAATAGACCAAACAGCTCAACATAATTCAAGCTACAAACAGAGCATCCTAGGTGTGTGCTGGCCTTCCTATATCTTTCATTAATTACCCCTGATGAATTTGAATAAGAACCACTAAAACTGAAATAAATCTGCAGCCAAGAGAAAAATTATAGAGTTTCTCCTTGTATTTCTTGGAAGAAGTTGCTCTCCCCCAGTGCATACACAGACCCCATATTACCAGTTCTTAACCAGGCTTTTGTATCTCCAGCTAGACCGTCCCCTTGGCTGCTGGGGCTGGCGCTGCTCATTAACACACCAGAACAAATACTGGCTTGGGACGCTCTGCTCATGTGCAGGGGGGCAGGTGCTGCTGTCAGCTATGGCTGCAAAAGCTGGGCTGGACACCTCCTCCCACCACCTCCCCCGCAAATATTTGTTCATTTTTATTCCTGTTCTCAAGTCAGACAGTGCTCTTCTTTTTCCATGGGGCACTGCAGCCTTCTTCCAGCCCTACAGATATTCCTCATTCCCATGTGGGTTGGGTGATTTTTGAGGATGAACCATTTGCCATTGGCTGATCCCATTGTGAGGTATTTAGTTTGGGATTTTGGCAGAGATCCTGTAGTGATCAATCCCTGCAATTTCTGCAGAGGTGGGGTGCTGGGGTTTTGGTTTTGTGGGGGGTTTTTTGTTGTTTTTTGGGGGTTTTTGTTACTGATATTGGCTAATTATGGCACAGAATAAGAAAATTGGCTGCTTGGTTCCCAAGGCTGTGTCATTAGCCACATTGTGATAGATTGGTGTCAGTGACAGAGCTCTCTCCCAGCATTCTAAACCTGTTCAGCCACATTTAAGCTAAATAATAATAATACTTAGCACATATAGCGCTTTGCATATTCAAAGCACTGTACAAACATCAATTAATTAATCCTCATAACATCCCTGTGAGGTAGGTAAGTATTATCTCAGTTTTACAGATGGTGAAACAGACACAGAGAGGTTAAGTAAAATGAAAAATTAAGGTGGAGGTGTGCTGGTTAATTTGGAATTGCACTTTGTGCTGTTTGAAAAATTAGAAGGTGCTGTACCAGATCTCCATTATCCTGCCAGAGAAAGCAACATTTTGATGTGCTGACTCCCCTGGTAGGAGCCATCACCTCTGTCATGCACCTTGAAGCTGAACCTTCCTGTTTTCTGTCTGGGGAGCACACGTACAAATAAATCCCCCTAAATTTACCCCTCTCTTACAGTAAAATAGAGGTAGATAGATGCTTCCAAGCATCATCCAAACCTTTCAGAGAAGATTTTGAGATAAAGAACTTATTTTGGTAAAACAACAAAGAAGGAGCTAAGAAATTACCAGCTTAAAGGCCCACAAATAAAACCCCAGCTAATTGTCCTTTTCCAGCATCATCTGTATTGTCCAGGCACAAACCAGCACCAGGGAGGAGTAGACCTCTGTACATCTCACAGATACTTGTCTCCAACCCAGATAACCCCAGTGAACATGCCTTGTCTCTGAAAAGAAAAAGATACCATGTGTGAGACACACATCAGTTCAAGTGAATCACCCAGAATCGCTAAAGAAATAACCGGGAGTTTACATTTGTTTTCCTGTAGCTTAAGCACTTTCAGTATTCAAAGGAAGAACCATCAATGACAGCCAAATCCAACATTTTACTACCCAAACCCAAACCTATGTACTGCTGCCTGCTGCTGTGTACCTGCCCTCTTATCCTGCGCTTGTAATTTTAACAAAGACCTCTCCCCATCCATTTGATATCCAACACTCCCTCAACGCCCGGACTCTATGTGAAGTATGAAAAGTGTAAAATTGATGTTAAGTGGATTTGGGGGCAGGGGGAGATGGAGTAGGTGTTTGTTCCATCTACCCTGTGCATTAACCTGCATGAGCTGCAAAGAGGGAACAACTGCCAGGATGGCAGCTGCGCAGAAAAGAAACCAGAGGACCGGGGGCCGTGGATCACAGGCTGAACGCTCGGCGACAATGGCGTGCAGCTGAGAAAAAGGCAAATGCCACACTGCGATGTTTAAACAGAAGTAGAGTCTGCAAGACTCATAAAGCAAAGCTTGCACTTTGCTGAGTGCCAGGGAGGCCTCACCCAGGGCATTGTGTTCTCCTGCAGGCACCGCGCTTCTCCAAAGGCATGGCCCAATTGGAGAGAGTTCAGAGGAGCGGGGGGAGAACAATCAGAGGTCTAAAAACCATGACTTGTGAGGAAAGATTGAACACAGTGGGGTTGTTTGCTCTAAAGAGGAGACTGAGGGGAGACACGATAACAGTCTTCTAGTGTATAAAAGGCTGCAGCAAAGAGGAAGGGAACAATCTGTTTTCCATGACCAAAAGGACAAGAAAAAGCTGGCAGGTAAGAAGATTTGAGTCAAATATTAGGAAAAGTCTTTCCAACAGCAAGAACTGTGAAGCTCTAGAAGAGACTGGCAAGAACCATGTGGATTTTCTTGGTAGAGGTGTGGGAGGTGTTGCCTTAGCATGAGGGGATATGCACAATGACCTTCCTCAAGGTACTTTCCCACTCAGTGTCCTGTGTCAGGTGTCAGAAAGCAGAGGTGCTCAAACAGAGCCAATTTCTGCTGCCATGGGGACGAGTGGGGCTGGTCAGCCAGACGCTGTTCAGCCAGGCCATGACCACTTCAGTTATTATTGGAGCCATTTGGGAAGAGCTATGCTGATGTTTCAGCTAAATAATATCACTGGTTGTTCCACACTCCTGTAACCAACTCTATATCCTTCCTCCTAACCTTGTACTCTCATGATCACTCACAGAGTTGGGGGATTTTAGTAGCCGGCATGGCCTCAGGCAGGTTCAACTTGCAGCCAGTAGTGTGGCTTCAGGGGGCCCTGAAGGATGGTAAGTGAGGTTAGAGATGGCCTTTCCCTCCCAAGCAGCTCCAGAAACCTGCAGCTAGTCAGTAGTGCATATCTCATGGGTAAAAATGTACAAAAATATTTCCTCTTTTCAATATCTTCCTCCTCCCTCAGCTTCCCTTGTAGTTCTTTTGGTTACATCTTTTCTTTCCCCTGTTGGCTTCTTTTCACAATCCCTTTTGAACAAAAAGTATGTCCAGTGCACTTGGAGTCACAGCTGCCAGCATGGAATCTTTAACTGGGAACAAAACCAGAGAAAGGAATTTGCCAACCAGCAATCTGGCATGTGGGGTATGCTTTATCTGCCTTATATTTAATATGCTGCTCTGAACATCCCCTCTGACACAAGAAGGTGATTTGTCTGAAATTGTTTGGAGGTTGCTGATCTTTTGGCACCTGCAGAGACTGCTGGCTTTTGGAAGTAGAAGCCTGATCCTGAGAGAACCAAAAATGTAAAGGAACTCCACTCTCCACTGGCTACAAACTCTTGCAGGGCAACCACGTGACTGGAAAACTTCTCAGATCATCCCAGCTGAAGAGCTATCATTAAAACTATGATTCACTTAAAAATATGAAGGCAGGTTTCTTCTACAGTTTTCAATGCTTACAGTGGAAAAAAAAATAAAGCAATGCAAACACTAAGCTCTGTTTCTACATAAATGTTTTATGGTTCTCAGTAAAACAACCCATTCCCTGCACTATCTGAAAGAAACATTTGGCAGCTTCTCCTGAAGCTCTTCCTTTTACAGCATTATTTTGGACATGTTGCACCTCTCATCTTGTTGGCTCTTGCATGTGATATAAGGTTCTCCCTTCTTTTCAGACGCCTGTAATTTTAGAAGATTGTAATTGTTCAAGATAAGATGTCCTTTACCCTGGTTTGAACAAAAGGCCAGTTGTTGGAGTCTTCCAACAAGAACAGAGATCCTGCTCCTGAAAACCTGTCTCGCAATATCCTACACAGCACCTTCAAATCCTGCTGTGTGGAGCCCACATCTTGGGAGATGGGAGGCAAGATTTTCTCCAGGTGATTTTACCCATAGGCAAACTGAGATAGTCCAGGAGCAGGGAGTAGTGCCCTTCCCTCCTGTCTCCTGCAGAAACAGCCTGCCCTCTGATTTAAATGAACAAAAAACGGAACAGGAGTTAATTAATTTGCTGCAATATTGATATGACAAAATGAAAGCAGCATGTGAACGACAAAGGGAAACTCACTGTCATTCACCAGCTAAACAAGGGACTGAGTAGTTAATAAAGGCTTATACAGTAAACCCTTGTATTCCTCTGATGTTAGACAACCAGCATAAAAGACAAAGACAGCATTCGATGGTGATATTTCCAACAAACCAATTTAAGGGTGATAAAAAAGAGCAGTAAAACTCCTGTGTAGCAAAAATGAATGCAAGAGTCAAAAACCCCACAAACCTCTGAGAGTAACTACAGATAGATACCAGGTACACACACAATATGCCACAGCCTGCAGGTAAAGACCACTTCTTTGAAGCTTTTAGTTCAAAAGACCTGAGTTCAGGTAAGCAGCAAAAAATTCAAATCAAACCTCAGCTACTCTGCTTTGTCTCTATCTAATATTAATCTGGTCAACCCAGAGATTCTTTCACTTCATATTGTTCATTTTATTTCTTGCATGTGCAGTGTTCCTATCCCGTGACTGGATCTTGACACAGCCATCACAAAAAAACTAGAATAATTTCATAATAACACCAAGGAAACACAGTTATTGCTAAATTAACGCACACCCATGAAATGTGACAAACACCTTTTAAAAGAAGAAATGCTGTAATTCTGACTGAATTCATTAGGGGGAAAAAACCCCAACAAACTCTGAAGTGAGAAAAAGGATTGCCAAAGTTTTTCCATGCCTCATTTCTGTGACAGGACAGCTTCTCCATAGGATTTGTTTTTTGGCTGACATGAGCTAAAACAGAGCCAGTATTTATGGTCACAGGCAATAGTCTAACCAGGACACTGGAGGAAGCAGCTGAAATCTTCTAGTGACCTGACCTTGCCCCTGGGAGGAGTGGCTTCACATGCCTTGGGATGACCGAGGATTTTGGGCCACATTTGGCTTTTTTCTGCTCATAGAGAAAGGAGAGAGCAAGGGAAAAGGGGCAGATAGAGGTGACAGAGTTTTTTTGGGGCTCCAAGCCAAATGCAAACCTCTCTACAAACATATAAACCAGCAGAGCCGTTTACATCCACAAAAATGATGTGCTTTACTAAGCACTTAAAAAGAAGTGGGATGCAATATTGCAGCTGTTTTCAAACCTAGCAGGTATGTTTAGCTTGAAACACAAATTCCCACTCATCATACACATCAAGGCAGAAGAGAAGAATTCTCTTTATCCTATAGCTTGTGATGGCCTGTGCTGGACAGGAGCAAACACAAGAGGCCAGTTGTGGTTTCTCCAAGCTCTGCAACTGAAGGACACTCGGGAGCACCAAGTTCAGATGTTCATGCAGTGCTGGGGAGATCAAAGGCATCTCATCAGAAACTGGCCTCTCCTTCCCCAGGCACCTTGGAAATACTCCCATTAAGGCACTTATTTTTCATTATTTCTTCAACTCCTATATCATATCCTGCTTGTTTTAATTTCTTTCTGCAGACATTTTTACAGCACCTTATGCAACCGCTTCCTGCAAGAAGGGCCTTTCCCTTTCTTCACAAAAGGGAAATTGCCTGGGATTCCACAGTTAGACATCACCAATAAACATGGTTAGGAAGGAGGGAAGCCTGCAAGGCACTCTCAAGCCAGTAGCAGAGTCCAGGCAATGCCCACAGCCAAGCAAAGTGCTGAGCCCCGATGCGGCACCTCCTGAAAACAGGGACAAATTTGTCATCAGCTTGGGCAGGGCTGAAATCTCAGCCACCCAAAATGCACTGACTCATTCACAATGTGCTTTGATAACGATCATGAAGAAAAATCTAATATAAAACCACAAATGGACTGTTACATCAGAACTCTCATGAAGCAGCACTAGCTACAAAGGGATACTCAGTTCCTCACACACAGTGATAGGGATCCGTGAATGTTGTTACACCGGCTTTGTGGGAGTGACTCCCCTTGCCATGTGAGGACCTTCTCTTTACATTTGTCACCAGCTATTTTTAACACTGTTTATGGTTTCATGTACACTCCATGTGAGGAAATCTCTTTCATAGAAAGCATTATTTGCTTCTACTACCCTTCCCCAAAAAATGGAAGAATCCTGGGTAGATATGTACTGTGTTTATCCAGTTCTAAAATTCACTCTGAACAGAAAGATGATGCCTTTGCCACTTTTTGACACAAACCTGAACTTGGTATTCTGAACAGGACTATGCAGAATTGAATTACATTTCATCTCCTTCAGTAATCCATCTTTTCCATTTCTGTTCATTTGCTGTAGCTGCAGAAGTATTGAGTGCTGCAAGATATACTTAGTTTTCCAAACCATGCAAGTCATTATGAATGGCCTTGTGTCCAGGTAAAGGTTAAGGAGGTCCTTTGTTGTTCTAGTTTAACTTGTCCCTGACACTGCAGCCTAATCATTCCACATAATAACAGTCCTGATACACAGGCCTGAGTCAAAGTCACAAGTCAATAAATCCATTCCTTCCTCCCTTTCAGGCAAAGTGTTGAATAGCACTGAGTGTGCAGTGTCACAAAACCCTGCAGTCTATCACATCAAGGTCGTCTGGTATACAGTGTGAAAAACTTTCTTTCTTTAAGTGCCTCACACATTCAGGAGGAGACGATGTGTTGTATGGACTAGGACTAACGAGCATGCTCTGGAGCGTTTGGAGGAGATTAAAACAGAGGCCTGGCATCAGAATAGTTTTAGTTACACTTGCCTAATCTGGCTGTTGTTGCTCTGAAATTGTAGGGCCTGGAGAAGGCTGAGCCACTTGCAAGGAGCCCAGCAGGTCAAGACTTCCTTCTCTATCCAGACTCCTTGGATGTGCAAATACAAGTCATAGCTGAAGGCTGGTAGGTTTTATTTGCTGAGGTTCACTGTGCATTTGAAGCCTATTCTAATTGTCTAATTCTGGTAATGTGAATTGTTTGCCCCTGAGAAAAGAGAGACAGCATCACATACTGAATCATCTCTTCACCTTTAGTTAAAAAAGCCAAACCCCAGAACCAAAACAACCACCCAAACCCTTAGGTGGTGGGTCTCTGGAAGAACACAAACCTGAGTTACAGTTTGTTTACTTTGTTAAGGGACTTATAGCTCTTCCAGGTTCATAAATTCTTGTGGTGGACTAGGAGAGTGAGTGTAAATTAACTTGAGTAATAGGACTATGTGCACTTTCCAATTGTCTAATGCATTTCCCAAAGAAAAACCAGTCAGGCTTTTCAGCTACCTTTTTTTCTTATTATTCCTTAATTAGTGGGTGCACTTGGTGTATAACAAGCGTGGGCTCTTTTAGAAACACCTAGATGAAGGTGCTGTGCATGTTTCTCCACGCCTCTCTGCTTTCTAACTTGCTTCCACTCCACAACACATTTCCTGTTCCAGAGACTTGTGCTTTTCTTTTCCATATTGTGCAGTTTTTTATGATATTGCCAAATGTCCACTAAGGATGTTAGAAATTATCAAACCCATTTTTGCATTTGCTCAAAGGAAGACTCTGAACCCTGGACTCCAGCAGTGAAAGGCTAATGCACTCACTCACAGCTCCATCCCGCTCCCCTTTCATCTATCATTTCAACCTGTTTGCAGTGTCAGGGAAAACTGAGGATACCACATCCCAGTGGATTCAGGGAAGCAAAGGGCTACTAGAAGTCACAGATATGTGGCTTTCTGAACAAAAAACAACAGCTTCCACAGCATTTCCAGAAGCTGAGGCGGCACTGCCAGGGAAAAGCCCACTGTCCTCTGAAGCTGCAGCTCAGCCACTGTTGTGCTGTTCAGGAAAAGTTATCCTGGTCTCCATCCATGAAATAATCAAGGTGCTTGAAGCCCAACTAATTCCCACCCAGGAACCTGGCAGATGTTCACCTGTTTTGGCTACTTATCCAAAGAGCAGGGAAGCAGGAAGGGGCTGTGAGCTCCCATTAGGACCTTTGCCATTGTAGTTTGAGGTGGGATATACAAGGAATGCTGCAAAATGTTGTACTTGCCCTGCCCAGGAATCCAGAAACTATCTGTGCAAGTAAAACTTTCAGAATAATTGCAAACAATGGAGAATAAAAAGTGTGGAATTATAATCTACTAAATGCAATCACTTTTTTTTTTTTAATCTCCAGCCTTTGAACTAAGTTGTAATCGTCCTCAACTTGCATGTAACTTGTAGTCTGTGGTTCTGAAGGCAAAGATCAAGAGTTTATACCCTTACTTATTACAATCAGTCATGATTATCCCGAAGAAAGCAAATTAAATCCTTTCCAACAAACACAAGAGCTGAGCTCTCACGTTATTGAATTATTATGGATCTTGTATATTATACCTGAGAGAATGTGAGTGGAAGGAGACTGTCTCTCCTCTCAGCAGAGGAGGTTCAATAGAGCAACAAAATACTGGAGACATTACAGAGTTACCATCCTGCCTCAGAAAGGAAACAGAATAAATGGAGCCAGTGTGGTGCCTGCGAGGCCGTTTGTCATGCTCTTGTAACTGGTGTGGTATATACCCATTATATATTGCATCCTGTTGGATGTGACACTTCTTGCACTTGCAGAACTCTCAGGATTCAAGCCTCACTTTTTGATTTACACCAGCCTATCTTCATTTTTACGGATTCCTCTGCCACGGTTGGCTGACCACTCTGGCTGCATGCTTTATAACGGGAGGAACATTTGAAATGTATTTCCTTAAGAGCTTTGAAGCTTCCTACTCTGCATGCAGATTGTAAGCGAGGTACTGCAGGTAGACTGTGAGTTCAGTCAGAGGGAAATGGAGCAGCAAACCAAACGAGGTGTTGGTGTGCCCCCCACTCCTGCTGCCCCAGCACGGATACTCGTCTGTGCACACGTTTAATCGTGGGCCTTGTTGCTGGCTTTTGGGAAGGGAACATGCTGAAGATCAAAAAGCAAATATTGAGACCACCTATTTTAATGGCTCTGGGGAGAACATCTGGAGAGACAAGTTTTATGAGTCTGTTGGCTCGTGTCCTTTTGAAATGTTTTCAGTGCTAAGTGATGTACTTCTCTCACATTTTACTTCCACTGAGACAAGCTGCTCGGTGGCATACTGGGATGCCATGCCACAAATATACTCGTTCTGCTGTCACCCAAATATCACTTCCCAAAAGTGCCTACAACTGACTTGAGAAAATTCATGGAGTTAACTTCTAGAGTGGGAAAGTTTTGCCAGCGTCATCTCCTGCTGCTGCGTTTTTTCTGTTGCTACCATGCCATGCTTCCCCATTACTATTAATGCTTCCATGTCCTGATCAGCCTCCTGCTTCAGCAACTTCATTCTGCCCAAATCATTCACTGCCATGTAGTCTGGAGACAACTGTCTTATTTCTAGCTCTTCTCTCCATGACTTCAAAGCCTTGGGGGCGAAGGGTTTCACAGAGGTCCAGCTAGCAAGGATTTTGTGCTATGGGAGTCTGGGTGATAAATTCCTGTGGACAGACCATCACCATTCCCAGCCATCATGTCCACAGCCAGACAACAGTGACAGTGGGATAATGATTACTCCTGGAGGTGCCTGATAATTTTGTCAAATACTTGGATCCTGCTTTAGTATCTCCTGAATGAGCTCCCCATTGTCCTTCCAGTAGGACCTCGTGGTTGTAGAATTTAATTTTAATTTACAGAATTAAAGCTCAGACACGGGCAATTCACAGTTTGTCAGTTCAGCTATCAACATGCAAAAGCACTCCCACCTTCCCACCCAACGGCAGCACATGACCAGCAGCAGTGCCAGCACCAAGGACACTGGCACTCAGTGTCTTGTTTCAGAGCAGTCCTGAAACTTGAAAGCAAATCCCTCGATTTTCCTCAGCGGCACAAGGTGGTTTGGGGGTGTGTCACTGTAACCAGTTCCCTCACAGAAAAACAGAAGTTCTGCCTCAGGTGCACACCAAATTGTCCTAGCTGCTAGTGCTTGGTGAGAACATTTTGATAACTTTAGTTGAAAGTCAACCCTGAGCATCACACACATAGAGCTGCAGGAGAGCTGCCTGTTGCAGTCCAACTTGGACCTGGTATTTCTTAAAAAGGCATCATCCCTAGAGATTTTCTGTAATAATTTCTCTCCACTGAGTAAATAAGGCAAACCAGGGTGTCAAGGCTCCTAACTCAGCTTGGTTACATCTCTCAAATCCAGTGAGATCTTGGCACCACTGAAGCCAAAAGGAGACTCAGAGAGCACAGCAGGAGCAAGCTGTCTGTGCAGCAACCAATGACTGCGCTGTCCCAAAAAGGAACTCCAGAGCCAGCGCCTCTATGTGGCAGCACGGAATTCAAACCTCAGGGTCATCAGGGCAATTCTGAGTTTACCTTTAAAAAGAAACTCTCTAAGTATTTCCTTCAGCAGAATATTTAATCACGAGTGTAAGTTTGTCAAATGCCATCTCTGACCTCCAAGCTTTTATTGATTACCTGCAAGTCCATTGTGTTGCATTACGCTCACTCAGGCTACAGGGCAGCAAAGTCAAGAATAAGCTAAAAAGTCCGATTTTAAAAATAGATAAGAAATAGTCTCATTCTCAAGTTAACAAATGGTGTTACAATTAGCTTTGCAAGAGAGGGACAAAAAATACTCAGTTATACTCTACAAGGTGCAAGAAAATTTCACCAAAAGAATCTCTGAAATTCTGAAACTCCACACAAAACTGAGGGAGACACCAGCCCTTCCCAAAGGAATAAACCATTATCTGTGGAGACAAGTGGGTATTACTGCAATTGCAAGTCAACTAAAACAAAAGCAAGGAGATTTAGACAATATGATTCTGCTACCATAACCTAAATCCCACCCTCTCCCTAATCAGCAGTAACACACTGAAGAGAAGAGGAAATGGGAATTGTAACATGGAAATAATTTCTTGAATTCTTTTACCAAAGAGAGGAGGTTATTTAGTTCTTGTCCCAAACACACCTTCTTTATGCAGAAATCCACAGATGCCACTGGAAGCCCCAGTGGTACAGTGTTACATGGGGGAAAAAAAAAGTAAAAGTGTCAAAAAAGTAGAAGAAAAATTGTATTTTTCAAATTGAATGTATTTGAATTCATTCTGCCTGGTTTTCCCTCTCTGGTTGCCAAGAATTTCCAGAAGGTGTCACCTGGAAAAACTCCCCACACTAACACACAGAGGAATTTTTTCCTTCCTCCAGTGTTGGTCACACTGCAATTCTTTGCACATGCTGGTGGAAAGCAAGAAGGCAATAGAGGTGGGGGGAAAAAATCAACTGGGGCTTCTCAGGGCAGAAAACAGTGTTTTATAGTGGGTGGGGGGAACAGAGGCTGGAGTTGAGAAGCTGGCAGGGCACTACCTGTGAGGATCCTAAAGGTGAGCAAGGGAAGTCTGAACTCCCATTTTCCCTGCCCTCCCTTTGAATGGAGAGCCTACCTTTATTTATTTTGGCTGAAAGCTGTGCTGACAGACATCAAACAAGTGAAGACTAAACACTCATTCTCTAAGAGCTGCCTCTTCAGCTAGAGTTACAAGAAGAATTTGGGACGTTTTATCTGAAACCCAGTGAAAAGACATGTGGTACCAACTCTTCTTTGTCAGGCTGTGAGAGCTCCCTTCCCCTGGGACAGGGGGACAGCAGGAACACCCCTGTGTGCCTGGCAAAACCTCAGAGATTAGGGTTGGATAATTTCAGTGGCAGAAAGAACAAAAGAAAAGTCGGTGAGAGCCCAGGTCCAGCTTGTGTTTCCTCACTTGTAGCAGACCTGCAGCAGCCAGCACTAGTGTGAGGGGAGATTTGGAAGGAGAGCTCAGCTAAATGCCCCTGAAACAGGGGTTGCTGCACAAGTGAGATCAAGGTTCTCTCTCCTGGTTATTAGCCAAACAGAGGAATAAGAAGAGAAAGCAAGGAGAGCTCTGCTTTACAGGAGAAGGAGCTGTGGCACAGGCTGCAATTAAAGAACCTCTCAAAGTCACAGCACAATCCTGCGCCAAAAGCAGAAGAGAAGGCACAGTCCTGGTGCACAGCCACAGCAGAGCCCCAGGCTGAGGCAGCTGCACCACAGCTCCTAATAAAACATGCTCTGCCTCGGCTACCCTCTTCTTCCTCCCAGCCTCACATTTTAAACTTTTTAAACCCAACACTCTGATTTAGCAAAAGCCTGGACACTTTTTCCCCCATCTTTTATAAAAAAAAAAAAAAAAAAAAAAAGAAGAAATGAGGTTCTTGTTAAAGGGAATGGAAGCGATACAGCTGTGGCTGTGATTAACGTAGTTCAGGGTTGAACTGAATATTGCTTCTTCCCTGCAGTATTTTTAATTACACTCCTGATTTTATATTTGGAGACCGTCATAGACCTGTTCTGGTAAATTGTCAAGCAACCACAAGTCAAATATGTGTTAAATATGAGAATATACTGCCATTTTTATCTGATTTGTGGTTCATTCACACTATGTTATCTACTTTTAATTAAATACCATAAAATACACATGGTCAGCAGTTTGACTTTTCATTTCCTTACAATGTCAGTAATTCAGCTTGATTGTTGCCACCTACCATAGAATTGCATTTTAAAGATGTTACCCCTGCACGGTGCAGATTCAATATCAGAACAATTTAAACTAGTTGCTAAAAATAACTACCACCTACTTAGGAGCAGCTCTGCCTTTAACAGTCACATGCAGATTTCATGACTCTTCGCCCGCCTGGCGAGGACGGGCAGCCTTGGGAGGCATCGCAGTGGCCTTGATTTTAGGGGTGGGGGGGTCGGGGTTTGGGTTTGTATGAAATGCTTGTGTCATCTCCGTGTTGATTGATAGCCCACCTTGTTCATTAAAGATATGGCTTGGATTTTGCTAGATTACCCCAGGCATTGGAAATAAGAGCCTTCCTACTGCAGGCATGTTATGCATGGACTTAAAGTTCACCACTTCATTAATAACACTCCTCAGCTGGACATTTTACGTGCCTCTCTGATATATGACTGTTTAGGTGCATGTTTTTTCCCCTTTCTAATACTGCTTTAAAGGGGAATGAGTATTTTTTTTTAAGAATTATTTAATTCCTTGACTTCTAGGTTATATTGCCGCACTCCTGAAATTGCTAGATCTCATTATCCTTTTCTTTGAGAGTAGCTGGGCAATTTGGTTTGACCACTGAAAACAATCCATTAAAACTAGCAATGGCTGAGCATCCCTAAGGATGACAGAATGAACATAGGAGCAGCAACATCGTGTCAGACCAAGGCAAATCCAGTGACTTGTCTCCAACAATCACAAACAGCAGATAGCCAGGGAAGAGGAGAACGGAACCATCCCATAAAATCCAACATCCCTGAACACCCTAACAATTTGCAGTGCAGAGATTTTTCTGAACCACAGTGTTTTTGCATAAAGCAACCTTTGGTAAGTTTTTTCTCACATAAATCTGAGCACCTGAAAATTTGCAGCATCCACAACATCCTGCAGAAAGAAGTTCCTTGTGTATGCTACATGTGCCATGAAGCAGCAACTTTGTTTGCCCCAAAGCCTTACTCAGTAGCTTTATTTGATGTTCCTTTACTTCATGTGAGAAGAAACAATGAACCATCTTTCCCTGCTCTTCATCTCAATGCTCGTAGTTACCATTTTACAGCCCCCTGTCATATCCCCTCATCTCTTTTCCCAGCTAAAGAATCCTAGACTATTTTACGATTCTTCATACAAAGCCATTCTCTGACTCTAATCACTCATTTTCCATGCCTTTTCCACTCCTGCTGTGTCTGAAGTGTTGGAACTGAACCAAGTATTCAAGATGTGGGCAAAGCGTGGATGTCTAAAGTGCTGAAGAGTGTCTCCTCTTTTGTGTCTCCTCTTTTGTTTTGTATTACTTTACTAATAGCTCCTAACAGTAAGTCAGCCTTTTTTAAAATAAATACTAAGCACTGAGGTGATGCTTTCAAAGCCCAGTGTTATAACCACATCTTTTTTCCCAAGTGATAGTATTCAATTCCACGCTCGTCACCATCAATGCGATGCTGCGACTTTCACCCCACCTCTCTTACATCCACACTGAATTTCCTCTCCCACTCTGTCGCTCAGGGACACGGTATGAAAAGGCACTTCCTCGGTTCTTTGCAGCCAGCCCTTGCTTTATTACCTTGAATAAGTTGGCATTCACCTCCAAACTTGCCATCTTATTGATCAGCCCGGTTTTTTAGCACATTTATGAAAATAAGGGCTGTAGCACAGACCTCTGCAAGGTTCGGCTGTGGAAATGACCTCTCTATTCCTCTCTGTTGTTTCCCATCTTTTCAACAATTATTTATCCATGCAAGAAATTTATGGAGGTTATTTCCTGTAAGACCCTTGGGTGAAGCACTTTTTCAAATGCCTTTGTGAATTCCCTGAGGACCATATCACCCAGATCTCTTTGTTCATTTGCCTGGGGACTCCTTCAAAGGGTTCCTGAAGATTTGTGAGCTTTGTCCTCCCTTTTCATTCTTGAACATGTAACTTGAACATTTTGAAGGATGCCTTCTTGCTTCTAATAATCTGTTTTACCCTACGATTTGTCATGTCAGCTCCCCTTTGGTCTTTCTGAAGTAATTTGAAGAAAAGCAGGTGATGAACACTCCCTCAGAAGTGCTTAGGGGATAGCACTGAGATATTTGTAAGCTATCAACAACTAAGTTACAGAAAATACATGGGGGGGAGTATTTTATGCTCCACCAGTGAAAGATCTAATCAGCAGACTAATTCCCAGGTGTCAGAAGCCCTACACCATCTCGCTTGGCCAACATCAGAGAGCACGTGGTTCAATTTCCCACACACAGGCAGATTTGGCTTCTGGAATATGTTAACGTGACTGATTGCTTCTGGCAGAACTCAGAGGAGCCTTAATCTGAAGCAGCAGCTAAGAGCAGACTGAGGAGAAAAGCCCCAAGCCACCCATGTCTGCTGCACACAGGTTGGGCAGGTCGCACCCAAGACTTCCACACCTTTGGCTTCTCCCTCAGCCTGCCATCAGCAGCGTTGGAAGTGTCAGCTGGACTTCTGCACCCACTTCTGAGTGCCAAAAGTCAAAGAGGACATCCCACAGCTAAAACTCACCTGGGGAAAACATGCTCAGGAGTCCCCATGCAGGCCTCCTGAACAAACAGGGGTCTTGATCCCCAATAAGAGAAACTGAGAGAGGCAGGGAAAGAATATCCAAGTGTAAAGAAGACTCCATCCAAGAGGAAGGGAATGGCTTCCATTCAGAGTGGGCAGGACAAGAAATCATGGACAGCAAGGGAAAATCCGCTGGATGCTAGGACATTAAGAGTAGAAATAGTAAAAATAGTGGAGATTGTTAAGAGTTGATTAGAGAACTGATCTGATAGAAATTAAATAGATATAATAGGTCTTGTTTGGATCTGCTGATCTCTTCATATCCCTTCCAGTTCTCTTTTCTAGGATTTGTAGTCCAAATCCAATTGATTTATATAATAGCCTTTGAATCAAACCTTTAGGAAACAATTACTGCCAACACATACACATAAAAAAAAAGAGGGGGGACACCCCTATTCTTAATTCAATATATTTCACTGAAGATACAAAAGAAAGAGTTTTCAGTGAAGGAGAGCAAGCCATGGAGTTGGAATTGTGTTACAGAAATGGAGAAGTTTAAAGCAAGTTCATAATCCATAAAGAGGCATCTACTGTGTGTGAACAGGAGACTTATTTAGCTTTAAGAAAAGGGCAGATTGGGGGAAAAACCTTCTCAAATACATAAAAGAAAAAAGAGGGCAATCTTGCTTTGATTTTAAGATTACTGTGGAATATCTACAAAACTCAGAGATTACATGAGAAAAACTGAACTTTCTCCACATAACTGGTTAGAATGCTCTTCTCTCATTTTGAATGAAGCAGAAGCCCTTGTTCCATGATGAGAAAACAAATGAGCAGATTAAAAAATGTCACATTAGCTAACCCCTCTGTAGCTTCATAAGCCTGGAAGGCCTCATCTGTAGTACCTGGAGGTGACATTTCCCAAATACTCATTTATGATTATGAATCATTTTCTCTAAGGGGAAAAAGATTAAGATTTCTTAAAAAAATATAAAAAATTTTTAAAAAAAGCAGTCCTAAAAGATTGTGTCAAGTCAGCCTAGCTTGTCTGGTATGTAACTCTACCCAGCATCTCTTCTGTAAATAATTGAAGCCAGATCTCTCTCTAAATAAGAACAGTGAGTAGAATCTAAAAAGGAAAAAAGGGTTTCATTGCATTTGTTGGCTGCTGTGACAGATTGTGGTGTGGGGTGATATTAGAGGGTAAGATGCAGCAGTTTGGAATTGTGTGGAGAACCTCAGTGCTGCACAATGCACCACGAGGTGTTTCCCCCTCCCCACAGAGCTCACACTTTCCTGACAGCTCAGGAGTCACCTGGGGCAGGGGCTGAGATTCTCTCAAACTTTATCAGGACAGTAAAGGAAAATGCTTTGGAATATTTAAAGCTGAAGATTAAGGGAAGACAAACAAGGTAAAGACAATGAGAGTATGCTAGTTGAGGAGTGTCAGTAAGGGAAGCATCTTGGATACACAGCGGAGGTCTAAAAGTTATGAAAGTTTAACTGTAACTTTCAAACTTTCACTGATTTTTAAAATGTTTTCTGACCCTTAGCCTTTTTTTTTTTTTTTTTAACCTAGGAATAACAAATTGTTACTTATCTAGTAAATTTCATGAAGTTTGATTAATCAACCTGAGCAAAATTCTTTCTTAAAAGATGCTGTGGAAGGTCAAACTAATGTCAGGTTGTGAGAAACCTGTATTTGAAAAAGGACTTTTGCTGTAGGTATTCCTATTTACTGAAAATATCACTAATTAGGTTTGTCATGAGCTGAAAAGAAAATATGTTTGTAAAAGGATTACAAAGGAGATCATGAGGTAATCCCAAGATGCGAACAGTGAGTTTGACATTCAGGACCAAGCCCAGCTCAGGGAAAATTGGTGTAACTACACCCAAATGAAAAGGGGTGAATTTAACCCCAGACTGAGAAAAATCAAGCTGGATTTGAAAAAAGGAGGGATTTATGGTAATGGGAACACTACCTCCCTAGGCTGTATCACCTAAAATATAACATGGAAAAAAGAGTAATTAATCTGCTGCAGCCAGGGTGCAGAAGATGGAAGGCTTTCCTGCTAATCCAATGCTTCCCAGGATTATTTTAATCTCCAGAATCTGTTTAATGCTAGCTCATCCCTCTGTAGGAGTTCCATTTCCAGGTGTCCTGAGCGGGAGCCTTAGAGCTCCCTGTGACTAATCACTGTCAGTGCTGAAGGCCTGCTCCAGAGAGGGCTGGAGTAACCAGGGCTCCTTAAATGTGTTTTACAGGCAGGTTATTGTCATCTCCTCTTTCCAAACCACACCTCAGCTGTGGGTTTAAAACAAGAGTAATAGGGCATGGTAGGGAGATGGATGAACTGCTGATTTAAAGATGAAATGAGACACAGAGAAAAGGATTCTGTGGCTACTGCCCAAAAATTATTAAGATAATGATTAAACTAAAAAATGCAAATACACAAGATGTTTTGTGCTGCTAGGCAAGACCAGAACTGATATTAAAATGTCTTGAACATTATAATATGTTCAGAATAGGGGGGTAGAAGACACAGAGGAAAACAGAAGAGAAGCCATATGGTCATAGCCGGTGGTCAATGGAAAAAAACAAACCCAAATGAGAAAGTACAGAAAGAGAAATACAAAGTTTGGGGGAGAAATGTTTATCGTCACACCTCTCTCGTGCATTTGCACAGTGAATTCTGGGCTGATGCCCCACTGTGTTCAGAACTTCCACCTGAAGCCAAATGTAAAAACTCTCTGAGGTATATTCCTGAGGCAGGGCACAATGGGAAGGGTTTTTTTCCTAAGCAGAGGAATAATTATAATCCTAAAAGTAAACCGTGACAGTTCTGAGCTCCCTGATTCAACTGTGCTGCTGGAGCCATTTTCCATGGTAATCTGAACCAGTAGGAAGGTACACTTCCATCTCGATGTACTGAACCCTCCCCTGGTGCCAGCACCACCAAATCTGAGCTAGATTTAGGATAAGTGGGAAATGGCTTGTTCAACAAACAGCATTTCAAAGCCTAAGAAAACCAAATGTCCCCTGTTGCGTCACCTTTAAGGTCCCAAACCTACCTTAATTTTCTACAGTAACATTCTATTCATGCTTTGTGTGAGGAAATAAGATGGGGGTGGAGGGGAAAACTAATTTTATGTCAGAGCAAATTAAGACAGTGTAATTGACTGCAGAGAGGGCAGCAGCCGCTTGCCTTCCCAGCTGCAGACACATTAAAGATTTACACACTCTGTGTCTGTCACACAGGAACCATCAGGGGTAGTGGGAACAGTCCCTTCCTGCACTTACCCCAAAAGCAATCCAAGCCATGATAGGTCACAAATACGGCTGCACATCACCCTCACTGCGGGCCAGCGGGTACCTGAGCAGCACGCCACATGCATGCATGACTGAAGATGGATAGCATGACATTTATTAACCATGCACATAATTAAAATCCTTTAAAAACGTCCTCAGAACAAAAATAACATATCTTGAATTCCACAGGACTGCCCAGGCTGCCATCCTCAATAAGTTTCGGTGCAGAGAGCCTCACAACTAAATCGCTGGTATGGGAGCAGCACTCCAGGGACTGGTCCTGTATCAGCCCGTCTGTCTAATCAGCAGTGAAGCACCGGAGCTCAGCACAGCACGTGTGGGATGATATGGGGAACATGATCAGGACATGGATCCAGGCTAAGCCCAGCCTGCTGCTGCTGCCTAACCCCACACCCCGAGCTGCAGAGAGCAGTGCAGAAACAGTTGCCACTGCATCAGTGCTAACACCAAAGTCTTGCTCAAGAGAGGAGTCCACTGCTCACACGTGAATGCTGTGAGGAGATTCAGAAGTCCAGTCTTGCTGCCATAAAAGCTGTTTCTTTTCCATGAACAGTCTGGTAGTGTGCTTGCAAGGAATATTTTTTTATAACTTAATTACATCATGCACTGAGCCCCCATTAGCTCCGTTTATCTGACTTTCCCCCAATGTTTCTTTTTTTCTCTACTGTGCCCCTCTGATCACTTTTATCCAAATTATCATCTTTGTAAAATTTCTCCTATAATTGCTCCAGGAGAGAGACTTTGCTACTGGCCTGTCCACAGAGGACTTTGTGCTCAAGCCAGACTCCAGTGGTGTATTAATAGAATAAATGAAACTGGGTTAGGGCAACGAGTGATTCCCAACAAGGCGGCCCACCAGCTTTGTATGACTGGCAACAGCAACTCCTTTATAATGCTACAAGTCTAAAATTAGAGGACAGAGAAAAGGCCTAAGGAATAACCTACCTTCCACACTATAGACAGATATCCTGCTTGGAACCATGTAAGGACATCACACATTCAAAGCTGCCTTCTTCTGGGACAGGTATCTGTAATGCTGCCTGAGAAAGGAGAATTTGTAGAAGAGGTATAAATGTATATACATCAGTCAATGCTTCCTCACATATCATCAACACTCCTCGCTATCTTAAATTCAGAGACAATATTTCTGCAACTAGCTTGCATCACAGGCAAAGAGCTGACAAGCAAAGAAGTAACCAAAGTAACGTAAGAATTTGTAAGATGTTTTGAATTTTGAAAGTTTTCCTCTTCCCCAAGTGAAACAGATTCAAAACAGCATCAAACTTGTACCACATGCTTGATCAAAACATCAGTGATTGAGGTTTCATGAGACTTTCCAGAGAGGAAGACCAGGCAAGAGAAGTGCTGTAAGTGGCTTGCTACACATTGCTGAAAAGCAGGTGGAGATTTGGGGTAGGGAGAAGAAATTGGATAGAGAAGGATATGATGTGTTGGAAAGCAGGACAGAAGGTGAAGGAAGGAGGACAATGCCTGGGTGCTTTTCCAACAGCTGTAGTTTGAGTGACTCATCCAGCCAACGTGGACCAAAGGCAAACACCCAGCCATATCCACAGAGATCACACAGCTTCTGTGGGTTCAGTGCATGAGACAGGATGGGTGTCATCAGCCCTCTAGGCAGACTCCCTCTCCCTGAATATTTCTCACCTTTCCAGCACAGTCCCACTGCCAGTTTACCATCACAACACCCCACACTGAATTAGTAAGCACCAGGACACACCATCACATAACCTTGACTGGCCTGCATCACTACCACCAGCTTCCCAAAGCAAGACCTTCCCACGGCCAGCTAGTACACATCTCAAAGTAGCTGCTGTGTTAGCATCATCCAAATGCATTCCACTGGAAGCACCCCAGCCAACTCCATTACTGCTGGGGAGAGAAGCTTTGGGCTGTCATGCATCTTTCAAAGCGAGTTAGCGAGGCCGCGCGTTTAATTCCCAGCTCGGCTCACGTTTCCTCTCCAGCACCCGCGCCCCTCCGAGCCCTGTGCTACAGCACTGCCACCAGCTCCAAGGAATCCGGAGATGCTGCTGCTGCTGCTGCTGAGTGGATCTGTTTATACCCATAAAAATTAGTGTTGCAGCTCCACCTAACTCAAACAGTTTTGCTTAGGAAATTACAGCGTGGCATTGGACCGGCTGTTTAGAGCATGGAGGAGTAAGTGGGTACTGGCATCGTGTTTTTAATTAAGCAGGTAAAGCCTAGATTAAGCCACATCAAATGGAGAGTGTTTCTTTAATTCGGTATTGTTGCTCTCCTCAGCCAGGGCAGAAGGGGTTGGCCTTAAAATCCTTGTAACTAAAAAGCCAGTCTCATGACCAACTACATAATTGATTAAACACAACTGCGGACTACCATTATCGGGAAGTGCAATTTTCCCGGTGTCGCTTCGAGTCTGAAATACCTCAAGGGTAATTACAGCCCGAGATGCAACACAGAAGGCTTTGAAGTAGGGGAAGAAAAGATTAGGGTGGCTGAGACGGTCTGCGCCTGTTCATTTGTCCTTCACGGCCAAGACGCTTAAGCCGCGGCGGAGCGCTGCCCCTCGGCCCCGGCGGTCGCGGCAGCGCCGCGGGTCACGCCGAAAGCACCGCGGAGACGCCGCCCCTTCCCTCGGCCGCCCTGATCAAAGTTTCATGCAGCTGTGCTCCTCTTTGGCTCGGATTTGCCATGCCTCGCTGCCCGCCGCCGGGCTGACCACTCGCGGCGGCCAGGAGTGCACTTGCTCTGACCAGCTAAATTATTTACCCCAGGAACAATTACATAACACGACACGCCAGGCTTAAAAAAAAAAACAAAACAAAAGGACCCTCTTCGGCCTCTGAGAAAAGAGGCACTAAAACTAATTCAGAAATGAAGAGATCCAGTCTTTATTTCTAATTAATAACAGGTTAGAAGTAAAAACCGCTATTAGTGACAGAACATAACAAGGAAACCAAACCGGCATTGTTAAGAGGGCTATTTAAAGAAATGTTAATGAATTGAATCTGAAGTTCTTCTTAGTCAAGCAGGAAACAACTAATGGTTTAAAGAGGAAAAGTGAAGCATTATTAAATGCTGTATATTTGTTATGTCAGTGACCAGTTTGCCAGAGGCTTTGAGGTGAGAAGGGAAGTTCAAATCCTTTCCACTGCATTTACAGCTACGGAAAGGTAAATTCATGGGCTTCTCACATACCACACAAAGGCTTAGTAATTTGTTTGGATTAATAGCATATTGTAGAAGCATAACACTCACACTTTAAAACTAACAAATTCAGCGAGAGCACAGAATTATCATTTAACCATTACTGTCTTCATAAAAACAAGTGCTCTTAATGCTTTGCAGTACATCTTTAAAGTGCTTTAAAAGCCAACAGCTAATTTATCCTGCCACAACCTACCTCGTGGTAGGCAGGGATTGTTATCTCCCCTCTGCAGTTCAATGAACAACGGGGAGTTAAGTGACTTGCCCGGGGCCACAGAGAAAGTCAGTGTCGGCTCTGGGTGCAGAACTCTTGAGCTCTTGGGGTGCGTGATCGCCCCAAGCAGATTTTGGGTAACTCGTTCACAGTATGGTACTAATTAACGAGTCTTTGAGGATTTTTTTTTTTTTTTTGTCTTTCTTAACTAGTTTTTTTTCAGGCTTTGACAGGCAGGTATCTTTCTCCTCTAAACCACTGCAGAATTAAGAGTTTTTGGATGGACCTGCCTGCCCAGCCTGGCTCTGTGCAATATTAGAACTGTACTGCACATAGACCCAAGGGGTCCCCTCTAGCACTGAAAGAAAGTTTCATCAGGAGAGAACACAAAACTTTCTGACCTCTGTATGCTTTGAAGCAACATGTGTGCCCTGCACAGGGCAAACTGCACCCCAAAAACTGAAAAGGCCAAAGGTCCCTACATGGCCCTGAAGGAGAATGAAGGAGTGAGAAGTGCCCAGTACACATACGAGATTGAGGCTTGAGCAGTTCTTGCCACTGCTTGTCTCTGGAAGCAGTGATGGGTTGGAACCACCTTTGTGTTCCAAGATGCCTAGAGAGCATTTTTTATGTAGGACTGCTCAAGGCTGCAGTGCTCATTAAATGTCTCCAAGAACCCTTTACTGTGGTTGGTCATTATCACACACCATCAATAGAGGATAAAAGCATTATTTTGGATGTTAGCACTCAGGGATATCACTCCCCTGCTCTCCAGGTGGACCCCTGTTACCAGCTCTGCTGACTTACCTTGTGCCGGTGGAGTGCTTGGCAAATCACTTCCTGCAATGAGGGCCTCAGCTAGATCACAAAAGTAATAATAATAATAATAATAATAATAATAATAATAATAGCAACTACACTGGAACACAGCAGTGAGGAAGAGCAGCTCCCTCTGGCACTGCCGAACATAACCACGCAAAGCTTAGCTGCCATGGGTGTGAAAATAGCCACCAAAACATGAGGTAACAAAGCTCTGGCTATGTGCAGCCCACAAACAATGGCCACAAGTCCTGGCACCATCAAACAGCATGGAAAAGAGCTGCATGGCAATTCCCATTCTCTCTTCTCTCATCTGGGTGGATGAGGTGGGCAGAGGACCTGTTCCACAGAGGCAGTCCTGAAGAGGACCATGTCAGCAGATCAGATTTAGAGCTGGACTGAAAAGCCACTTTGATTTATCCCTGCACACACCACCTTCTATCCCCTGTTCTCAGGTGCACCTAATGCAGTTCAGATTCCCAGAAGAAAGCCCTAAGAACCATAACTGCCCTGCTTTTCTCTGACATTCACAGACACACAAGAAGATGGATAATTCCTACCATTCCTACCTACTTCAACATACACAAAAGCTCTGACAGTGCCAGGTCCTGGAGGCTGGGGAGAATCTTTGCTCTACCCTTTGCAAAAGCAGAGCACACGCAGCTGAGCTGACTCCTCACCACAAGCACTGGACACTTGTGGGTTTAGCACTGAAAGGTCCAAACTCTGCAGCCAGCCCAGTTTCTTTATAGAAACAAGACTTAATTTGATACTCGATGCTATCTCAGTGCCCCGGGTACATCTGGTGGATCAGAGATCACACCTCGTGCCTGCCAGGTTTTTACATTTCTGCACAGAGGAACCTGTGGTTGGTATCAGTGACAGGAATTTCAAAGAGTGCAGAGGAGGAAAGAGCAGAGATGAAAAAATGGACATTATTTTCCCTCCAAAGCTGGTATGAAGACAGGCTGGTATGAAGCTTTGTAGCTAACAGCATCCAAGAAAAAGAATAAATGGATACATTGGGAGCTGAGTGTCCATGAAATGTGAATCATTAAAAAATATTCACTGTTCTTGCAATGGCATGTTTTAATCACACCTTATTGCTCTGCACTCGACTCTTCAGTAGGACTATTCTATTGAAGTCATGCTATAGTTTCAAATATTTAAAAAAAAGCAAACCTTGGTACATTAAACCTTCTGCTAACATTATTCTGGAGGTCAAACCCAGCTCCAAGATAAACATTTGCTGGATTTTATTTATTTCCACCAGATTTTATATTAAATCAGTGCGCACATATTCGCTACTGTTTAACATCCAAAAACCAAAATTATCTCCACACTTAGACCTACAAAACCATTATACCTGGAGTTCTGCTGAAAAAAGCATGTTTAAATCTCTGCAACCACACATAATTTTCCTTGCAGGCAAGGAACAATCATCTAGAATTAAGCAAATATACTATACCCATAGCAACCCAATTTTTGGATTTCAGGTAATACCAGTGATTGTTTAATCATGTGTATTTCCCAAATATCTTTAAACTAAGGATTTAGATATCTCTTCCCAGGCTTCCTAGCTCAGTCCTGTATAAAGAAGTGATTTTTATGAGAAAGGATACAAACGCTTTAACTTAATAGCAGACATGCACAATCATTTGAAATTCTGTCTAATTAAAGTGTTAACTTTCTATAGAGAGCTGATGTTTGCTCAGAAGAGAGGTAAAGCCGTGATGTTTGCAGATATCATTTCAGTTGTATTGCTTCCAGGGAGTATTTTATTTGTACAAACCTAGAATCCTTCTCTACTCCATGTAAAAAATAGATTAGTCCCTTGATAGCCTTGAAAGTCATATCACTCACAAGAAAATTAATAATGCATTACAAAGTATATAAATTTTAAAAATTAGAGGAAGTAGGTTGTAATGGTCCGAAGACCACTGTCCATCCCTGTTCACATCCAGCTTTCACAGAGAGTTTAACATCTTCCCCTCTGACAGCACAAAAAGGCAGAAGCACAATTATTTCTGACAACTCCCCATTAAGCCCCCGGTGTCCCCGGCCATCCCGCGGATGCAGCGGAGCAGAGCTGTGGCTCCAAGACAAAAGCTCTGAGCGGTGGAGGGGAGGGGAAGGCAGTGGCCAGGCAGCTGCTCCTTGGTGCTTCTGGTCCCCACTCTGACCCCCTAATTTAGGAGATGCTCCCAAACCTCTCTCTTAAGAGGCTTGAAGTGCAGCCCACTGTGCAGTGCCAAACCTCAGCTGACAGGACTGCCCCTCTCAGCCTCCTTAGAGAAGAGCTTCCTTCTTTCAGGGCAGCCAACAGGATTTGGGAATTTGCTGCACCATAACAATGAAGAAGCACTGAGCCTGAGCAGACTTTGGTACATAGTATTTCTATGGCAATTGCTTCAACTCGTCAGTGGTTAAAGGGTGTTTTAAAAGAAAACAAAGGGAAAATAGAAGAAAATGGACATTTGGAGGATAAATACATCATGCAATGAGGAGAGGAAAGGACAGGAAAGCAGACAGGATACTGTATACAGCTCACCCTTGTAGCAAGGTTTGCTCTATGAGTAAGGAAAACAAAGTGCTTGATGTTGGAAGCAATAGAACTGGTGATTTGAGCAGTGTAATTAAAGTGTGCGATCCCTCCTTCCAAAAGTTTCCATGGCAAGTCTGCTAATGAAGTGGGCAGGGGGCTCAGTGAGGAAATAGAAAGGAGGGAAAGAGCCCAGCCCCTCTGTTGTGTTGGTGAAGTCCCCAGATTTTGGTGTGGGGCACAGAGAGCCACTGTGATCCTTGGAGGCACCAGAAGAGTTTCAGTGTTTGCAGCCAGCACAAAGCTCAGCCCCCCCGCCTTTTGCTTAGAGCCATATCTCTGAGGGTGACCTGGAAACACATTTCCAGTGCCAGTGTGGCAGGCTGATGTGACACCAGCACTAAATGCAGTCTTTGTCAGCAGCAGGAAGAATATGGCAAGGCACAGCCAGGCATTTTCTTTTATCTTCTTGAAGTCCACACTGGTCACTGTTCCTCCTGGGTTTGGGGGAGCAGAGTGAATGAGGAAAGCTTTCCACCTGCGTCCTTCCTTGGACAGCAGCAAGCTCAGTCAGGCTTCAGGTGCCACCTGAAGACATCAGCACTGCCAGCAGACTCTCCAGAGGCGTCAAGACTCCCCACCTCATTTCTAAAACATAGAGCAACACAGACATTTCCTTTGCAGCTGCTACAAATACTCTAAAAAATAACAGGGTCTGGCTTTTATATGACTGCTACACACACACACACACACACACAAAAGAAACCCACTCTACCACATGTAATCACTCCCTCTGAGAAAACAAGTTGCTACAGCTTGTGCGGAGCTTCCTGAGCACTCGGGATAATGAGGGAACAGAATATATGCCATGGGAGTTCAAATCTGAGTTTACCAGCACAACGCTACTCAAAAATTTTGAAATTCACTGCAAAATGCTACCTGGAGTTTTTGTGGCATCCAGAACACCCTTAACAATACCTTCTTAATCTCTCACCAAGAAAATAAAAGCAGCACAGATCAGAAATAAAAGGTGTGCGGCAACCTGCTAGTGCAACCTATATGGCTTTGCTCCTTTGTGCTGAATATTGGCTTTATGCACGACTTCAGCAGGCACACAGAGCTGGGAAAGCCAGCACAAGGAACTGCTGGGGGCTGCAGCCGTGTCCAGCAGCCAACAGGCCCCGGGTCCACCTGTGGGTGGTGCCATAAAGAGGCGTGGACAGCGCTGGAGGAAACCTGGCGGCATCCTGAAATCCCAGCCTCCTGTTTCGCACGAGGAGAGGAATAACCCAGAGGAAAAAATAACTCATGGCTGGGTTGTGCTGAGATCCAACAAAGGTGGGTAGCAGGATCTGCTCTGGCTCTGGCCCACAGCCAGGGGAGCAGAGCACCCCTCACCTCAGCCCCCTGCATAGAAATGAAGCTGAGAATATTATGAACAGCTCTAAAAAAAGAAACTGTTTTAAAGCCAAATTGTGCCTATAAAACAGAAATGAATCAAAATTAATCACGAGTCAATCTACTGATTGATTCTAATATCAGAGTAGGATAGCTGTGATTTTAATACATTCCTTAAATATAAACATGCCTGTTTCTTTGCTCCTAAAAAGGTCTTATTTTTTGTTTGTATTCCCTCTAACTCACTGTTCTTTGACTGTGCAGCACAATGTTGCAGTTAGAGCTGTCAAGCATCCTGGAGTCATAAGTATTTTTCAGACCCCTCATTAACAAACAAGCTTCCAAGCTCAATATGTGTTATCAAAATGAGATCTTTTCTCAACAGTTGACAATTATGTATTATACAGTTACAAGTTTACAACTGGTGACACCATATTGTTAGATTTTGGTCCTGACTTTTAACAATGTGCTGCCTGATTACATTTTGTATTATATTCTGAATGTATAGGAGTATTTTATTCGTGGCCCCACTTTATTCTGCAATTTGTTTCTCAATAAATGCAAAATAATAAAAGCCCAAATCCTAGCGTGTGGAGTATTTTTATTGACCCGAGTGTTCTGCTAGTAAACACAACTTTGATGGTTTCATGAGTGAAAGTTTATTAGGCTGTGTTAGTTTTAAAATACAATTGCCAGGGGACTGATGTTGAAATAATTTCTTGCAAGACAAACTTGGTTTTGGATGCTTTCCCAGCCCAAGCGCCACAAGGAAAGCAAAATGGCTATCCGGACACATGACATTTTGCATTCATTCTTGCAGTGGCAAATGTTTAAACATCTTAATGCTGTCTGCCACTAACACAGAAAGAAAACAAAAAACCAGCTGTGAAAGACTTGCTCCCTGTTTGGTGTTTTCAGGGTAGTCCTCACAAAAAAGTGGCCAAATATCCTCCTTATAGGTCCACCCAACTGGTAGATACCAGTCTGCCCATCAAAACTGACTAGGGAGTGACAATCCATTGCCTTGAATTGTGACATATTTCTAAATTCATTTGGTTTTGCTTAGTTTTATGAAGCCATCCCCAGACTTCTTCTCTGAGAGTTAGAGAATTAGGTCCAAATGGTCCTGCCCATCCTAAAGTTCGTGATCCAGCCCAAGGAGAGTTAAGGGGGTCTTTTCCAGCATTACTGGAAGGGCCTCTCCTGAAAAGCCACAGCATCAGCCAACCACAATTTTCAGATCTGGCAGCACCTTTAGGGAAGTGTCACTTCTCAGGAGCCCTCAGGGGGATACAGGAAGCGAGGTCTCATTACAGGGGGAGCACAATGGAGCTGTTTTGGAACACCCTCTGTTCCCCAGACCCCTGAGCTGCCCAACAATAACCTGACCCCTGCCAGCTTTTAGAAACAGCACCATGTGGTCTTACAGACCTGCATTTTAAGGAGCCAGGAGAAACCCTCCCCTCTGCCCCACAAAGCCATAAGGTCTCCTGAACACCCAAGTTTTTAGCTCTTCTCTCTGCTGACAGCAGAACCAGACTCGCTGGTAGCAGGACAGCCCCACAGACTCGTCTGTGAGATCCTCACTGAGCCAGCACCCATCCCACAGGACCTCTCCTCCTCTCTCTTACCTTGGGGTGAGCCATGGCTGGTGCAACACCTTTGCTGAAAGGCTCCCAGGTGTTCACAAGGCCCCTTGAAATAAGGTTTGGGAGACTGTTAGGAGAGCATTCACTTGCAGAGGGGAAGATCAGCACTGAGGGAGGCAGGAGCAAGAGCTGTGCCATTCCCCTGCCCACACACCATATTGTTTTCCTCCAGCAAGGCTACTCCAGAGGCTTTCTCTGATGCCAAACAACACGAGCTAGGAGGGCAAAAAACACCCAAAAACCAAGGAAACTACAGCCTCATGAAAATGTCCTGTCTGTTCATTTCCACAAGCGCTAGCGAGACATTCTCTAAAATCATACACATGTAAAAAGATCTAGAGGTTGCTGGTTAGTTTGTCATACATTTTTATAGGCTTTTCTGAATGGTTTTAGATTTGACATAGTAACTGACTGTTACTAGAAATAAACTGTAAGTCAATTCCATGCTTCCATAATTCACTGCCCAGGGTTGTTCAAAAAGATTTAGTGATACTTGTGATAGACAGCAAGCCTCTTGATGTTTTCATTTTCACTTAGTGCCTGTAATTCCTCAAACTTGCTGACCTCTACAGAACAGGATGGAAAGGGGCTCCAAAACTTCTTTGAAGGCACTCACTCACCAAAACATCTGAAACACTCTCTTTTGGCTTCTTTTCTTTCCAGGGCACAAACAATATGGGAATAAAGCAATTGCTGCTGTTTCTAAGAAGTTGAGCGTTATTATTATCTCCATGACGGATTGTGTGGTTTTAATCATTTATAATGGAAGAAGTTAAACCCCCCACAAACCAAAAATGTATTTTTGTGACTCAGAATGGCAGTTCTCCTGACAGCTGCATATTGATATTTCTCTGACCGAGTGCCTTCATTTTGAACTTTAACCTTTTTATAGGCATTTTCCTCCTCTCTCCAAAAGTTAACAGATACATTTTAAAGGCTCCAGGTCTGGATGTAAAGATGCACAAACAGACGTGTGCCTATGGAGTGTGTCACCGGGAATGCTGGTTAGTCAGGGCTAACAAACATTTGAGCATTCAAATATTTAAGATACACTCACATTCCTGGTGATTGTGCATGAAACCCACGCAGGGGGCATTCCTGCCCGGGGAGCTGATGGCCATGAACCATTTGACTGTAACAGTAGGAAGGGGTAACAAGCAAAACTGCTGTTGTGGCTCCTCTTAATGCAGGGTTCCCAGGACAAAAGCACCTTGATAGTATCAGCACGGATCTGTCATTACGATTTAATTACCAACAACAGGCCACTGACATTTGAAACTGTTTATCAGATTCCGATCCTGAAGGTGGACCGGAGGCCACCTCTCCTTCCCCCAGAGGGTAATTTTTCCCTCAGCACAAAACACCGTATGGTTAGCGCCGGGCTGGCACCGCACCTGGAAACACGGTCCCCCGTTTTCTTGGCGCAAGTGGAGACCTTCCCAGTGGTGCTGAACACCGCCGAGGGCTGTGGCCTTACCCCTGCCACGGAGCAGATGGGAAGCAGCCAGGATTCCTGCCTGAGCTGGATTGTTTTGGGAAGAACCAAAAAGCAAAGCATGGCAGCCCGGCTCCCGAGACAGGGCGTAGCAACAAGAAACGGAGCTTTCTTGGGGTGCTTTTAAGCAATCTGGTGATTTTAACCTAAGTGGATGGAAGCACCTCCAGCAAAACCTGACCTGAGGTGTTTGCAGTGGGGATTATTCTACAAGTTACAGGTATTTCACAGCAGATTGAACACAATTCAGTTTTATACCATGCAGTCCTGTGCAGCCCTCTGCAGCCAGGACTCACATAAATTATATCCCAAGAGTCTCTGCAGAAAAAAAAACCAAACAGACAAAAACAACCCCACACCCCACAAAGAAAATTACTTGGGAAAAAAACAAGAAAGGAGAAAAAAAATAAAGAATTATAGGAATTGCAATCATATATTTCAATGCATTTATGCCTCTGGTTATCAAACAAGGATCTGGAAAGAGGGTAAAGAAAAAAAAACCTCAAACTGAGGCTTTGCTTGAACTTCAGCATCAGACAGATGATTCTCCCTCTATTCCTTCTCTTCTGTGCATTAACTATTTAGCATTATTTTATTTTTCCTCTTTTAGAAAAAGAGAGAAAGAAATTGCAGGCTTTGCACACCCAGCAGAGCCAGCAAAGATCTTTCACAACCTGTCTAGCAAGCCAGTGGCCTGCTGAAAATCAATCAGCTACAGAAGCCAGCACTGCTGACTCACAGCCATTAGCTTTTGTTTGGACATTTTCACATATTGTCTAAACTTTACTTTTTGTCTAGAAGGTTTACACCAAACACCTCCATCTACCCAGACTTGGATGAACCTTGTGAGTCCCATCCAGCCCAGGATATTCCAGGATTCTCTCACACTCACTTGCAGAGGAAACCAGGAGAAAAGGTCAGTTGTGATTCAGGAAAAAAAAGGAGGAAGGAATAAATTGCAAAAAGGTGCACTGGAAGCTAATGTGCCTCTTGCACTTTTAGCTGCAGTGCAGGAAAAGCCCCTACACACACAGACACATAAACACAACGTACATTTTTTATGAATCAGGCCTTTAGTTTTAATTATTTCTTACTATATAGGCCAATTAAGGATGAGTTGGCAGGATGAGGATCTTTCCCAGCTCATTTGAAGCTAGGAAAGGTGGAGTTTGCTTTGCTGGAGGCTCCCATTCACAAATTTTTGGCAAAAAAAAAAAAAAAAAAAATAATGTAATTAACCAACTCAAGTAAAATTCCTCGTCCTGTATAGGTAGAAATGTAAAAGCAGGAGACCCAAAAAGCTTCCATTTGACCCCATCTCTCACTTTTAAATAAAATCAATTACAGCATCTCTAGTTGTCTGAGTTTTCAAAGATAAATACCAATAAATACAGATCCAGAACTGCACCTAGAAAAGTCTTAGGTACACATGTCCTCCGAGAGCTCCCCTCCTTTTATCTATGATTGATCCTCTTCACCTTCAGAGTGTGTCGAGGTCAGAGCTTAGTTAAGAATTCCTTTTAAAACATATTATAGACACTTTTCAATATATGCTGTGCATTTTGCAATGCAATGGAAGACTACAGAATAACAAACCCAAAGCACATTAATTGTGGAAGCAATCAGCCTAAGTGGTGAGTATGTAGAGCTTACAGACGTCGTATGCGTAAGGAAGCATCTTCCAGATTAAGATATCATTTTTTTTTTGTTGTGTTTTGGGTTTGTTTTTTTTTTTTACAACCACTTTAAGCATTTTAAAACAAACATAATTAGCAATGAGGACTGAAATGGGCTTGCAAAAACTACACTGGAGTCAGACAGTGCCTTGTGACATTCCTTGTGGCTGGATATAGGAAAATTCTGCGCTTGAGGTAGCAGTGAAGGGTTTTTCTGCAGGGAACAGGAATGGGTGTTAGACTGCCCTGCTGCAGGTGAGGAGCTCCTTTGTCCCTGGTGGCCATGCCATAAATCTGTATTAATGGCAAAACATCAAACCAGATGGCAGCCAAGAGGTTATTAACCCACAGCCAGGCTGGGCCAAGAGTGAGCACAAGCCCCAGCCCACTCCATCACTGCAGGCTTTTTTAGCAAAAAACAACACTTTGCACAAGAGGAAAGGTTAAAAATTTGCACATTCAAGCCAAATTGGAGCTTGTCAAGCAAGTGGTCAGCACTGCATTGACAGGAATAACGGGGTCTCACCTGCTGTTGGGAGAGATCTATTTATCTGAATTTTCCAGAAGCTGAGAGTAAAAGATCTTTACAGCCCCTTCCAGTCTCTGTGTCTGTGCATCTAAGGGTCTAAAGAGCTTCCAGCCCGATTTTCCAAAACATCTACAGCTCCCCAGGTAAATAGCGTGGGTGGCACCTCTACAGCAGGCCCCAGGTCTGATCCAGACACTGCTCTGCTGCTGCATTCACTTAGGAATGACAAAGAAAATGAAAACTTGATAAAGCAAATTAAAACCTGGCAAAAGTGAGCTGTGGAACCCTAAAACTTAAAAAAAAAAATTAAAAAAATTAAAAAAAGCTTCCAGCTCATGATAAACATTATAATGAAGCCTCTAATTTTCTTAATGAAAGTATTATCTATCAAGATAAAAGTAAAATGATTTATTAGATTTTCAAACATCACAGAAATAAAATAGTAAATCAGTGCAGGCAGTAATTATTCCATCTCAACTTGAAGCCATTAACTCTTTACCTGCTGTAAAGACATCCTAACTACTCTTTTTAATTCTATAACCCTATGAAATAGCTTTATGTAATCCAACACTAAACAACAATTACTATTGACTTGAACAGGAGTTGAAATATTTTCTTCAAAATGCACCTGAATTCATGAGAAGAGGAAGCCCAAGAACCCATCTGGAAGGGCTAAAATTATTTTAAAAAAACTCACCAAAACCCTGAAAGCACAAACTTGTGAAACTCTAAGGAGGGCACCTGGTCACTGCCAGTTCTGCTCCTCATCTCTCCCACCTCTGTTCCCCTACACTTATCCTGCTCTGGCAAAAATCAGCCTGCTGTTTTCACTGTGATTTTAAATGCTGCAGTTCTCCATCAGCTTCCCTCTTATTAAGGCACAGAATATACTGCTTGTTGCTGCACAAAGTGTCCCCCCACCCCCTCTCCCTTCACTAATGGCTCTTTTCATGATCTGCAGCAAGGATCATTTAATCTGTGAAGAATGGAAATTTCAGTGTTTGTATATCGTCAGTTATTACCTTTTATTTCTAAATTGTGTATTTGGAAGAGGAGGAAGGACTTAATGCCTTTATTTGCTGCGGAGCAAATGTTCAAGGATACTGCAGAAAGCAGTTTATCCCAGCATAATTTTAGATGCTGAAACTGGAAGGTGCTCCAAGCCCCTTGGCTGCCGTCCCCTTGGCATCTTGTGCAGCCTGAGGCTGCCACTTTCCATTCATTGCAACCCCAGTGTTTGGGGGCAGAGGGGCATCACATCCACTTTTTGCCTTTATCCTGATCACTCTTCTCTATGCCATCAGCCCTGGAGGTGCTTCAAAAGCCAGGCAAGCTGTGGCAGACAAGCCCCCTTGCTACCCCTCCACGCCACGCAAAACTCCAGCCTCACTGCCCCTTGGTGCTCCGTGCAAGCAAACAAGGCAGTCATGGTGAAGTTCAGAGGGACACAAAAGGCACAAATAATAATGATTTTAAAAGTCTGCACGCAGTAACATCTAAAGCTAACTGCATGTTAAGCAAGGAGATTGCAAAGTCCTCTTGAGTGGCTTAGGATATTCAGGCACAAACAAAATCTGGGAGGCAGCCTAAGTGCTGCCCTGACAATATTTAAGCCAATGAATGTAAGAAAAGGAATTGGAATATCAAAAATAATTACATGAAAATAACAGTGTTTATTTTCCCAAGAGCTTGCCCACCTGCAAGTTCTGGTTTTGCCAACGTAATCCTGCATTTGTCTGAGCAAACTGGCTGAGAGGGATTAAAGCAGGACTCAGTGTGCTTGTGCCAGGGCTGAAATTCAGCCTGCAAGTTTCAGAGACCCCTGAATTATTATGGGAATTAGTCAAGGGAGGAGTAGGAATTTAACTAAATGCTCACCCTTTGGTGACTTTAAGTTACACTTAGTATCATTATTTTACATCAAGCTTCTGAAAATTATTTAATTTTTTTCCCTGTTTCATGCCAAGGTCTTAATCTTTACTGCACTGGCAGTGAGAACATTTTAAAGAATCATTTCCCGAGACACATTTAATACATTTCCAGTAAATTGTACATAAACCTGTCCAGCTGGCTGGGTCATTTCATCAGTGACACACCCACTGAGTGCAGGATGCCACCTGAGATTTACCTCAATGCTTTCAAAAGCAAAGCGATGATGGGATAAAGCTTTGCTAATGTGTGAGTGCGATGGGGAATACACTGATAACTGCCCACCAGGGAGTACAAGGATCTTTTTTAGGTTTGTTATGGGAAAGATTACACAGCGGATTAGACAAAGGGGGTTGAAGATCAGCACTGAAATTACACCGACTTTAGGAGAAGCAGCATTAAAAAGCTGGTTGTTTCTTTAAAACCACTTAAGAAACAGACGGTGAAGTTTATCAAGTGTTTCTGAGCTGTGTCCTGTACTGCTTTCAGGGACTGCTCCACATGCTTGGGAATACAAACAGAAGTTTTCACAGGATGAGGGTTCTGAGCAGGATCTGCCATGTCGGGGCAAAATACCAACAGTGAGCTCCTCACAGTCAGCTCTGCTGAAATTACATCAATAAAGAATGTTCAAGATGAACATTTTTAATGGCTCCTCTTATGAATATATTTGCTGAATCCAAGCAGGGGGGGAAGAAAGAAAAGATCTTTTCATTGTTCACCAGCTATTTCTGATAAAGAGTGCAGAGGAGGCAAAGTGCTGAGGAAAAGACATCCCGCTGAAGCCAACCTAAGGTGCACCCCAGCAGCCTGATTTTAGGAAGAAGTGATTTGCGTATGATACAAACACAATCCTTTCCTGCAGGTGATCTTGTGGCAGCAATGTCACCAGTGAAGTATTAAGGGAGGCCCTGGCCTTGGGGATCCCAATGTCCCAGCAGGAGATGGAGGCTTGGAGCAGCACGGGGCTCCTGGTCAGTGGCAGTTGTGGCTGTGTGAAGCATTAGCACCTGGAGTCACTGAGTGAGAATTTGGGTGACCAGCCATGGCCCAGTCCCCTCCCTTTGTCCCCACCACCCCTGGCAGCTCCCTGCCCGCCCCGTGCAGTTCTCAGAAGTTGAGCCAGGCTGGCATCCTCGTCGCTGCTCAACACCGCCGTTTAAGGGAATTTAATAAAATTATTTTTCTAAACTGTTTTAGATGCCATATCTATAATCCATAAAATTTATTGTACCTTTATGTAGAATTATACTGGAGTTGAATATATAAATCAATTTATAAGGTCTAATGACATACAAACGCTTAAAAACTAAAGGCGATGTAGTAAATTCAAATTACCATTACAAATGTAAGCTTTGTAGTCAGTGTGTGACCCGCTAAGGATTATATTTAACTCCCCTGAGAGTGGTTTATCATAAAACTTTATACTTTTATTACAGTGAATTATTAACTCCTCCATGATGTGAGTCATTCCATGCTCTGACTATAGCTTTTTTAATGACACTATAATAGACATCTTGCTAATAGCAGTAGGATTGCTACCTCTGAGGTTAGAAAAAATAGAAAAGATAAAAAAAGGGAAAAAAAGAAGTGAAAATAAAAGATACATGCAACAAATATCTGAAAATGCATTTCTCAAGAGAGTAAAAAATAAGGACCTGTAAGAAGTTCCATCCAAGGCCGAACTGCGTGGGGGTCATGACAATCTTCTGGCCATGTGGAGAAGCAGTGAGCTGAAAAGGCTGGTATCTGAAATAACCAAAATGTTTTACCATTAGAAGATAAAAGAATCTGAATTATTATGATGATTTAAATTATTTTTTATGTGGAGAAGAATTCTTTTTCCTCCTGATGTTCCAGTTCAGTCAAGTGACCTTAAGATATCTTTATACAAATTACTGGACAATCATTCCTTCGCCCAAGGAAGTTTCCACAGACTTTTCCCAATTAAGATTTGCACTATCCCCAGTGATCTGCAGTTTAATATCAGTATTTCCAGACCCTCCCTTGGCTGGAATAAGTCCAAAATACTGGGAGATTCTGGGCTCAATGACAGGAGAATCGAGGCCCATGAAAAGTCCAGGGTTCATTTCATTATCAGAAAAGCAAATCCAAGAGAGGCGTTTCACTTCACCTCTTTCTTTTGTGTTTTACTTCAAATTTCAAAACAGGTCTGCCCAGCCAGGAAATGTCACCCTTCTAGATGAATTTCTCTCTCCAAAAGCCAAGCTCTGCTCCAGTCACATTTACAAAAAAAAAAAAAAAAAAGACTGGATTTAAGATAAAGCTAGCCCATTTTTGACCAGATTTCCACATTTTTCAAGCACAAAGGATTTTCCATATGTTAGAATATGATTTTAAAATGGCATGCACACATTTTTCCATGAGAGAATTCTACCAAAAAGTGACTAACTACAATCTGAAGCATGCCAAATCGTGTGGCATTACACCAAAAAGAACCTGTGGGTATTTTTAAATGATCCTTGCAAAAAAAGAAAAAAATAAAACCAGAAAATTCTCACTTCTTGTATCTTCAAGATTTTTCAAATACTTATTATTAAAACAGTGAAAAAAAATATATCAAGGAGACAATTTCCTATTTCCTCATGGCACTCATTAATCCATTTATAGTGCTCCTTTGCTAGCAACATGACCACAGGGCTACTGAAAAACAGCAGGAAAATTAAAACTGGCAAAGAGAGGTCAAGCTTACCTGTACAGCAAAAAAAAACCCCAACAGAATAGTCTGAAACAGTGGTACTGCAGTACAAGTTCTCTGAAAATTCAGGAGCTGCTAAGAGCTATCTATATGATCATCTTCCATTTAATAAATTTGTTTTACCTGCTGCTTTTAAATGACTGCATTTTTTCTCTTTTGGACAGAGGCAGTGGTTACCGCTGTGGTCACTGGACTTTCACTTGAGGAACATTAAAAGGACCTCGCATGAGGATTTTCAGCAGTGCAAAACTTCGTGGGGAGAATAACCTGCAGAAATGACAGTCCTGCCACAAAAGTTTGCCTAATTTATCTGTTTTTCCTTGAAAACAACTTTCATTTCCAGCCTTGCCGTGGCTGCAGGGAGGACTTTCAGGGCAGAAGGCTTGGAGCTACAAACCCTTTTATTTTGAGTGGAGTTGAGGATGTTTATTTGAGGAAACTATTAGTATCCCTAAACCCACAATGGATTATACCAGAACAGGAGACAACAACTCTTGTCTTGATGAACTCACACCTACCTTTACTTGCATTCTTGGGAAAGACTTGACGTTTAGACCTAAGCAAAAGGATTGCATTGCTGCATAGATCTAGAAGAGATCTACCAAATTCTGTGCTTTAAAAGAATTGCTTTCTGCTTTCTGCTCAGCTCCACTTCTACAGCAGCAAGAACAGGCTGCACCCTTTGTAATAGTGGCACATGTCCCTCTTCCTGCATTGATCTTCCCACCACTAAATGAGAAATTTGTCTAAGCCTGCTGATAATTAAAAAAAACAAACAAACCAACCAACCCTCTGCTCAGTGCCACTCCAGCAGGAGTTTCTGGGCCAGGACTGAAATAAAGGAAAATTATGCCATGTGCAAACTCAGCCTGTGGAAAAGCAAAAAGTCTGCTGTTGTGACACCATTTAACACTCTCTTTCCACAGTTTTTATGGGGCAGTTTAGTGCTGTGCTCCTGTTTGGGGTTTTTGTGTCTCCAGTCTTTCTTTGTCAGCGTTTATTTATTTAACTATAAAGTCTCTGTTGAGGCTAAGGTTTGTTTACAAGTGGTTCTCAGCCCAGAAAGCAATTAAATATTGCATTTACTAAAGCTGAGTAATGCTGTGATGGTCAAGCCACCGTGACACCAGAGTAAAGCCAGGTGGCCACTGTGGATGTCACCACTGTGTGTGCCCACCCTTTCTGGGGCATGGCAGTGTCCATTTCCTGCAGGCAGCCCTGCTGAGGGCAGGTCCTGTTTGCTCATCATAAAACCTGGTCATTAACCCAGTTCACCAGTAAGTACACTGACCCCTGGTCCAGTCCTGAGCACCTCACCAGACAAATCTGTTTGTCTTCGAGGTGAGGGAGGAATGCACACACAGAAAATTTTTATTTTTTTTTTTTAATGGCACTGCACATTACTGAGCAAAGTGTCAACCTTGTGCTTTACCAGACGTGGGCACAGCAACTTGATCAAGGTCCAGAGTTGCCTAAACTCTAGCTCTAAACCCTTACTTTGGTGAATTGTGGTTCTCAGCTCTCCTCAGTAACTGCTGCATTTTTTTTTTTATTATTTTTGACATCTAAACGTCCTTACATCTGAGAAGGAGATGGAGATGAAAGAAAAAAAATTGAGAAGTGCAGTGAGTGATTTCACATTCAAATAAAATAGGTGCTGTACTTCAGGAAGTTATAAGCACCTGCAAACAGGAGTTTATAATGAAAATGCCTTTTCAACCATAACTATAGCATTGTAGTAGTAGTGCTATAATACAATAAACTATCCTATTAAATCTAAAGAGTTAGATTTAATGAGACAGTGGTTGTATATTAAATAAATGCCAAATTATTATTAAAAAATGTTTTTACTGCGGTTTAACAACTCTGTCTTATACTTGCTGCCCTATTACCCCCAAATAAAATGCATGTACAAGAACATGTATTTAAACCACTGCATAAAGCACACCCAGAAAAAAAAAAAAAAAAGTTACAAATGGGTCATTCAAATCTGGAAAGAACCCAGCCTTTCAAAGGTAAAGTTCACAGCCTTGGGTTAACAAGAAGAAAACAATAGCTTAAGTGACAGAAATTTTATGGTGCTACTGTAGCAAAATCCTTGAGGACATTTGAGGCTGGGGGCTTTTGGTTTGTTTAGTTATTTGGGTTTAGGTTTGTAAATTCAAGTTAAATCAAGGTGGCTCAGAAAAGAAATTAACCTTAAGCTCTATTTCTGGCCAGCAAGAGATGGAGGAAATGTTGCAGCAGGCAAGCAAAAATGCATTGTTGACAAATGACTCCATTTATAGTCCAGATTTCGGACACCTTGTCCTTAGTCACCAGTGACATCTAATTTGTCCCTAAAAAAACTAGCCCTTACATCTTTGTTACTTTAGGCTTTAGGTTAAGACATGTGGATGTCCCTCATAAATCTGATCTCCTATAGGGCCTGTCTCCTTCCAGTAGCTTCCCAGTTGAGGGAAAAAACAACAACAAATCCCAAACCCCACCATTACCCACTCTTTTCCTTCCTGTTCCAAAGACCTCATCAAGAATAAAGAAATCGTCCTAAATTTAGACATGTTAATCCCACGGTGTTTGTGTGAAATAGGTTAGTCAGACTGAGAACAAAAGGGAGGGAGAAGAAAGCTATAAAAAGCAAATGAAGGAGAGAAAAAAATATATCTACTGTACTTCACTAGCCAGAATCACTGTGGGTATACACCATACAGGGACATCCGTCAGCACCAATCAATACGTGTGGTGTTAGTCATGGATGATAAATTTGAAAGGGATTATAACTGTAAACAGTGATCAATAGAGACTTGCTGGAGGAGACAGAGAGGAAAAAACAACCTTAAAATGTTACACGGTTAATAAAGTAAGGGGTCAGTCTTAAACAAAACTCCAGTGAGACCCACTTATTTCAGAGCTGTTTCTACAAGGAGGGGGGAAAAAAAAGACCTACCGATTTTCATAAAGCAATTGCCACTAAAAGGGCACATTATTAATTTACAGCATATTTGCTGATCCCTCTGTTTCGAAGTCACATCCTCCATTAATGTTTGGTTGGAGATGTTTGGCTGGATATAAGCTGGCATCCCCCAGACCCCCAGAGAGAAGCTTGCTTTCCTCCTTGCTCCTGCCCCCCTCCTTCCCCCCCTCCTTCCCTACCACTGACTTCACTATGGGCACATGAGTGATCAGAGCATTCACAACGGTGACATTCCCCTCCGCAAACAAATTCATCCAGGGCTTCAAGTAAAAAATGCAGAGAGCCTGTGCTGTTCACCCACAGATGAATGGAACTATCCGTCTTGTCACCAGGGGTCGTAGCAAGAGGTTACTGCGAGTATATACCTTGGCTTCTGTGCTGACGTTTGCAAGCAGCTCCCTTGCAAAAAATAAAATAAAATAAAATAAAAAATCCTGCCATATCAAGCACTTATCCAGTCCCTCTAGAACCCTTCTCAGATCATGTCTTTCCACACCTTTGGAGTCACAGCTCCAGGCTTGACATATATATTTTTTTTCTGCTGACCTTTTAGCGTCCTTTCTGCCACAGTGTGTAAACCATAAGCTGATATATGAAGGCAATTTTTAGTGGTGCCACTTGTATCTGAGTGATTGCACACGCTTTACGTTTCTGGCCTGCCACCCTTCCACCTTTTGAAGATCTCTCTATTTCTTTTAAAGGAACTGCAACAGAGGTGAAAGGAAGTTTAACTGCTTCAAGACTTTGATGGCCCAAGAGCACCTGTTTTGGGTTTTCAAGAAGATACGCTGCAGATTGGCTGACCAGTGCTTATGCTCAAACACTAAATCTTTCTTTCCTTGCATATAGACCTGCAGGGGTTGAAGGAGGGGAGAGGAAAGGCTGTGTAAAGCGTTTTCCCAAATTTAAGCTGGCAGAGATCAGTGATCACAGCAGGGCAGCTTTGCAAATATGTTACCAATAAGCTCCAAAGATCTGGAGTTGCAGCCGCGGGGACTGCGGCTTACAGGGCATGGGCCTCTGAAGATTTTCATCGCGGGAGCGGGGGGATTCCAAATCTTCCTCTGGGAAGATTTGCAGCAGATGGCTTCACGGAGTAATTTTTTTGTTGCCTCTCTGCCTCTCCCTATCCTGGTCACAGCACTGGCAGCGAATCACTCAGGAGGACACAAACGACAAGGTGGCATCAGCCATTCCTTACAGATTTGCGGCACACCGCAGCGGTAAAATCCCACACAGACACAGGGATACACACAGAGGCATTTTAATATTGCAGCAGTCCCTTCCTAATTCACTGGAAAACTAGAAATGCACGAGCAATGGAATAGGAAGCCAAAGAGGCCAAAGAGGACCACCTTGAGGCCAAGGTTACTTTCTCCAGGATCACCGATGCCTCCCCTCAGGCAACAGAAGCACCACGTTGCAAATGTGGAACCTCAAAACCACACAGCATCCTAAAACAGGGTCACCATCTCAGGTGAAAGGATGGATGTGCTTCAGAGCCTGCAGAGTCCTTGTCACCAGCTACAGCTGCATGAACAGAGGAGTTGACTGCAGCTACTGTGAACTCCTTTGATCCCAAATCAACAGCAGAACTAAGAAAAGTCCATTTTTTATCCTCACATCTCGTGTTCAAGAAATGGTTACCAGGTGGGAGAAGGAATAAGAAGCTCATCTGCCAAGGAATGATTGCAGAGAAAGTATTTGGGAAGAGTAAGGAAAAGTGTAACTCAGGAGGCATGAGGGAGATTTGGAGAAGAGATGAAGATGGTACCACCAATGGGATGTTGAAACTTTGGGAGGACAACACAAAGGAATGGGAGTAGAGAAAGTGGAAAGAATTAGTAAGAGAAGAATTAGAATCCACAGGGTCAAAAAAAAGAAAAAAAAAAAAAAAAAAGGTTGAGAACTGTTTTGAGGGAGCAATTCCTATAGATCCAACCCAGAGCCTTGTCCAAATCACCTGAACACACTATGCCTATAAAGCAGGGAGGACTGGATACAGGATAAAGGTACAGATTAAATGCCAAAAATCTATTACTTTTTAGCAGCAGAAGCAGAGGACCACATGGCTCCCTCCAAGTGGGGATGGGAGGTTTCCAACCTAGCAAGTTGCTGCGTAGTTGCCATGGGCACAATTTGTGCTCAAGCTGTGCGCAGAGGCCAGGATTTGGCTTGGAGTCCCTGGGTTAAACATTACCTTTACAACGCCGTGCGGCGCCTTTTTCCTGGGCAGGGGGATGATGGAACAAAATTCCAAGGGACTGCCTGATTGGTCAGCAGCAGAGACCCCCTTGAGTACTCCACATGTGCTACACGTACCAGAGTAAGGAAGGGAAGAGAAAGCACCAGGCAGAGAACCGACAAAAAGCTTTGACTCTGTCCTCCTTGGGTCTGATCCAAAGTGTGCTTTCATCACACAGTCATTGATTTAAGGGTCGGAATGAGCCCTTGCTTCCAATGGGAGCTGGATTCCCAGCTGCCCTTTCTTCAAATGCTGGCCTGGGCATAAAGGGAGTACAAGTAATTTTCATTTCAAAGAGGGCTGCAATTGTCCTGTATTTTAATGCCGGACACTGGGAGTAGCCTCTTCTGTGTGACACTGGGAAACATCACCCACCCCACCTCACCTCCAAGGGCCCTTCCTCCCCCTCCGAGGCATCCCTGGTACAGCCCAGGTTAGCAGAGGGGCAAAGCCCTGGGGGCCAGGCAGGCATAAAGCTGCGGTTCTTGGGGAAGGCTGTAGACTCGCACTAGTGGTCTAGTGACCCTGATGATATTGATGACAATTAGTAGACAGAGATTAAAATGGAAATGAGGGAAGGATTCGTCTGTCACTTTATCCATCAGCTGTAGCTTGCCCCAGGCAACAGACACATACTGGGCTTTTTGTTTTGTTGTTATTCCCTTGTTCAGCTCAGTTGGTTTCAGCGGTTTGCTTAGTTATTACTGATTTTTTCTTAAAACTGCAATAAAAAGGTTTTTTTGTCAAATATCCACCAGTGACAACTCACAGCACCGAGCATGCAAACCATCCCTGCATGTGTCTGCTCTTGCTGCCTTGCCTGATGCTGGGGATGTTGAAGAGCTCCACTTTCTCCTGCCTCTTTCAGTAGTTTCTGTTTCTTTTGTCCTTTTAATACCTGGGAAAGCAATTGAACTGCTGGACTAGAGCCTGAACGTCTCTGTTTAACTACAGCCAAGGCCATGGCAGTACTAAGTTATTGTATGGCTGTGGCTGTTCAGGTTGGATGTCACCTGATGGGGATTCAGTGTGATGCATCCCCTCTGAGAAACCTGTCCCATCTGCCCTTCTTCCCCCCAGACTATAAATTGCCATTTCCTGAGATTGGAAGACACATCGCCTAAATTTTTCCTGATATTAGAACTCATATATTCATCTTGAGGGACACAGGAAGGTTTTGTTTAATCCTAAAATGAAACTTGGGAGAGAGAAAACGCTTTGTGCAGCTGTTACAAAATTCTAGCTCACAATTACCAGACGATTTTGGTTCAGTAGTCCACCAAGAAGGAAAAAAAAAATAAAATATCATTAAACATGCTCCTGAAGCTCTTCCATGGTCTGCAACAAGGATCCATCTTGATGGCACCAACACTTCTCTCCTGCTTTCTTGTTCTCTCTCGTTTCTCCCCTGCCAGAATATATCTCCAAGACAAAACTTTGCAACTTCTATTAACAACACCCCATTCCTGTATTGTGTGTACCCTACATGTGATAAATAACGAGCAACAACACAGACAGAGAGGCACCCTCCCCCTGAAGAAAAAGCAGATTCAGTATTCATAAAGTATTAGAGAGCAGGCTCACATCTGCCATGGTCTTTTCATGGCTTCTGCTGTCACCAGCTCTGCTGATTTGCTCCCGGGAAAAGCCTGGGCACAGACATGGCAGAAGCCAGGGAGCAGAGCTCAAGTCCCCCCCCTCCCCACACACACAGACACACACACTCCAGGTTCCCGTGGGACAGAGGCAAATAAATAGAAAAGATGCCTCTGCTGCCATCAGGGCACTGGCACAGAGAGAGCTCCTTCCACTTAGCACAGTCAGAGCAATTAAGGGCTCACTCCTCAGGCTTAAGAAGTCCACGCTGTGGTCCTGATCCTGCAATGAGATGGATGAATGGTCGTCATTCACGCAATTTCACTGTAGATCTTAAAAGAAATTGTTGGAAATCTGTGATTTCCCAATGGGAATGCAATCACTGTTATAGGCTGAAATCTTGCTGGAAAGAGGGACTGGGGCAAGGCAGCAGGTATTCTGCTGCACTACCAGAGGAGTAGGGAAAGATTTCTACCTCCATCCACACATTTCCCAGTTGGGACTAAACCTGAACAACCTGATTTATTACACCTGCTTTTCACGTGGTTAGCTGCAAATGTTTCTCAGGTTTCTACTGCTGTTGATGGACTACTGACTAATCAAAAAGTCAGGAGTGCAAATTTGCAGTACTGGCTGCTAGCCAGTTTGCCCATAAAAGGTTTCCAAATGGTCACTGAGCCCTTAACCCTCATGAAAACAGCAACAAAGACACTGCCCCAAGCTGCTGCTCCTGCCACAGCCTCCCTCTCGCTTTGTTGCATGCAAACATCACTGGGTTGCTTTTCTATTTATTTTTTTTTTCCCAAAAAAAAGGGTACAATTCCAGAACATGTAGCAGAGAGGCCTTTCTACTCATTAAAAGCTACATGTGGGTGTGAATTATTTTATATCCTCCTCGGAAATTATCAGACCACCTCAGAAAATGATTAGTTTTCGCATAAGGTGCCAGATCCTCTGGTCCATTTAGGCTGCTTTATGCCACTTTGATGGCTCAGCTCAGCCCTAAATAAAACAGGCTTAATTATCCTTAGGATTTCTCCTGCCTTGGGAAATCTCCAGGTAATGTGGAAATGCCACAGGGACTCCTGCACCACCACAGCTATTAGCGGCGGCGAGCAGTGGCGGGGAATATCCCCACGCCCCATTGATTTCCTGCTGCCGTGGCCGTGGGCATCTGGCACAGATGAGGGCCACCCTCGGGCTAATGCTGTTTATGCCAAGGAAAAGCCTGACAGTGGGACAGCCCCAGGACCACTGCTTGAAAATAATCTTGTGAAGCTGAGCCTAAATCAAACATGAAATACTTGAGGCTTGATGTGAATGCTGCACTCCCAAAGTCCATGGCTTGTGGGAGAAAAGTGGCTCATGGCTTTGGAAAACATCTCCTCTAGTTTTCCAAAGCCGTCACTCTTGGAGGAATACAAGGGACATGGAGATGTCCTTAGCCTCAGAATAAGCATCTCTTCTCAGAAAAAGACCCATGCCTGCCACTGTCACACTGAGCAGTCCCACTCCAAAGCAATGCCAAGCCCAGCGTGCTTCTCCTACACAGAGGCTGCACAGGACAACCCCCCTGGCCCCATGAGCCTGGCAGTGGAGGCTCTTCTGCAGACACATGAGACAAAACCAGGGCCTTTCAGGGCAAATTTCTGCTCATCTTAAAGAAGATGCCTAGAGGTGGCCAGCAGAAACACCATCACACGCAGAAGTAGGTTTATGTTGTAGGCACTCGTGTCTCCTCCTGGTATTTGGGGTAGAATGGGTGGGTTTACAGGTCTGTCACCTGAATACGTGACAAAGACACAGAAAGAGATGGACTTAGCCAGGGGCCCTGAACACAGCACAAAGAATGGGGCCACATACCCTTGACAGAAACGCACAGCCTCTTCCCACCGCATACCCCAGGCAGTTCACTTCTATCAGGAAGCCAAGACAGGGTTATTTGGGAGCTCACATTTCACTCGCCTTTGTCTGTCTGCCTTCCTGAATCTGCAAACATCACTGCCGTGGAGCAGATCTGTGTCACATTCTGAAAGCCAGAATTTCTGCATCATGCTTAAAGGAAAGCTGAGATTTTGACAAAGCTGATGGGCAAGCTCCCCTCGCACCAGAGAAAGTTTCTTATGCACCACGGGCGAGTGGGCGAGGGAATTTGTTGAGACCTGTCGTAGCACCAACAAGAACTAAAAAATCTTGCAGCAGCTACTGCCATCTGAGCCTGTCAAATTCCACTGCAAACAATATGTCACTCTGCTGGGGAGGCGGCGAACAATCTGAGGGTGAGAAAAAGGGACGTCTGAAGTATCCAAAAAACTCACTGCAAAGGTTTTTAAAAAGAAGAGAGCCCATCCACGCACACGCACGTGCACACACACACACGCGGCGCCTCTGGCCAACAGGCATTCGCTGCAGAACTGCAGCTTCCATGTTTTCACCAGTTTTTAAAGTATTCCCCTTGGTTCCAGTAGGATAATGTCAATTCTGGCACATCTTTCTTAAATTCATGGCCAGAGAGCTCAACTACTGATGGAGTAGGCAGGCTGCAAAAGCTGTCTACCTTTCTGCCAAAGTGTAGGATAACAGGCCCTAAAAGGACCAGGCCTTTTTTTGACCAAACACTGGTTTAACCAGGTTCTGAACTGTGCACTGGCAGACGTAATACCATTTGCTTTTCTCCTTCTGGGGCATTTGGAGAATTTAAAAACAGTTGAGAAGAACAGGGAGAAATGGGAACATCGGAGCACCAGCCAATGGTCCCATGCTCCAGTGGCACTTTCCTCTTGTTTCAAACTTTCTCCCTCAGATCTGTATGTGTTGTCTTCCACACTTCTTTGCTTCCCCACCATACTGCAGTATTCCCAACAAGTAAAAAACCTTCTCCTCTGGAGGTACCCAGGAATGGTGCCAGGGCTGCAGGAGAGCACAGGCCTCTCACCAAGGGATTATGAGCCAGCAGGATTTTCAAAGGGTTTTTCCACTCTTTCCAGGCTGAGTGTTAATGGTTTTCCATTAACTGGGTTTTAATATCCCAGTGCTTTTTACTACATGAGAGCCTTACAAAAGATACCATGGTAAAGGATATATTTTGGAACATATTCCCAAGAAACACAAAGCTGACAGTTCCCATCTGCTTTACGAATTGGCCCTTCCAGCAAAGGAAAACCCACAGGCAAGGGAATACGGCTTCTGACTTAAGTGCAGTGCTCTATATAAAATTTAGGGGGAGGAGGGTGATATCCCTCCCATGATATCTGTTAACATTGTCTCTAGGAAGGAAGAAGTAAGCAACGCAATCGTCCAACAGCTTTGCCACAGAGAGAGAAATGTCCTGGAAAACATGTGTTGAATTAAAACCTGAAAGCCTAAGAAGAAAACAGAAAATTAGAAACCTGTGTCCATTGAAAAACAGACTAGAAACAAAACAGATCAACAACTCACAGAGCAAAACAGCATACAAATTGGAACAATCAATAGGAATAACAAGAAAACCAAAGCTGAGGATCAAACCTAAAGCGCACTTGCTAAGTCTGAAATAACCACATTTCTCTCTGAAATGCAAGGCCAAAGCTGCTTCTTAAGGACAAATCATTGATGTTAATTACCTGCACAGGTTTGGAGAGTGAAAGCAGAAACCTCAAGTTCTTTTAAGGGAGATAAAGAGTGGAAAAGGACATCTTTTCTTCAGTGTGCCAAAGCAAGGGCTTTTCTTCTTCTCCCCTCCCCACACCCACCCCGGCAATTGTTTCATAACCACAAATATGGCCAAAACTAACTCCCAACTCCTCAGCAAAATACCTGGGTTGTAGTACTGACTTCTCAAAATAAACTCACTTAAAAATTACACATTTGAAAATTATAAGAAACCTCCTGAAAACACTCAGCTAATGAAACCAAAGCTTTTGTTATGAGCACTGTATGTCTGAGCAGACCAGACCTTCCTAGCCTGTAACAAGATTCCCAATTTCTCAGACAAGCACAAAACCACCTTCTGTGTCGCCTATTTTAGTCGCAGGAGCACCTCTCCTCCCTTGTCAGGTACCATCTCACAGCCCCGTGGAGTCTTGTTAACTTTCTACCTTTTGTGCTTCTCACTGTTCAAAGATTTCTAAAAACTGCACACAAGAAAGAATTGCAGAGAAACTTGTCAAGGCCAGTCGGTCTAAAGTTGGACCTATCAACCGTGATTTGCTTTAGGAACAAACACAAGCAATAGCCTCTTGCCCCTTTTCTCTGACTGTCAGCAAAGAAAGGGGAATCTCTGAAAACAATCTAAACCCCATTTTCACAAGCACCAGTTAGCCCAAGAACAGCTACGTTGAACCTTCGATTTAATATCCCCAAAACTGCTATATTTTTCGTTGTTTCATATAAATCTGATTTGTCCAGATAGATTTCAGGTTTTCACAAGTTGACTGAGGTATGGTTCAAAAGAAATATGATCCCCTGCCTTTTCAAAGGGATGGATATTTTTATATCGAGATATATTCCCCGCAGCACGGGTCCAAACACAATCATCACCTCAAAAGGGACAAGGAGAGGAGGAGAGGAGTGTACCCGGCTTCACAGCATCTGTGAGCAGCACCCTGAGAATAAAACCGGGCTTGTCCCCCGGGATTTCCTCAGCCAGTGGCGTGCGTGCCTCTGGCTGCAGCAGGAACGCCCTTAGCAAAGGGATTGCTGGTCACACCTCTTCCCACTGTGCCTGACCCGGAGGCTTTGCCTGCAGGCATCACTGGTGCAGGCAAAGATTAAAAACATATATAGGTAGGGACACAAAAAGAAAGGGGTGGGGGGGGAAGGATGAGAAGGGGGGAGTGGGGAGAAGAGAGAAGTGGGTGTGAAGGGGAAAACAGGCGTAGGACACCTGGAAACTGGCCACGCCTTGGGGAGGGTGCCCCAGCCATCCAGCTGCAGGGCAGCAGCTCTCACATCACCCTGCCAAGTGCCTACTGGAAAGGCAGGCAGTGCGGAAAGGAATCCTATTAGGGAATAGGATGACGCCAAGCAGTTGCCTTTCTCTCTATTTTTAATATGCCCTTTCCACTGCGCTGGCATCGGAAGGAGCCTGGATGGAGGACCCCCCGCAGCAGCAGCTCGGCTGCTCCCCTGGGTCTGACAGGCTCATCCTGAGCAAGTCGGAGCCAGGTGGGGAGAAAAACTCCCTGGCACGTGCCTGATCCACATCATTTCACAGTTTACAGGAAACCTGGCGGGGAAGGCAGAGTAGAAAAGGCGCAACCCTGAGCTCATCGCTGAGGAGCGGGGGCCGGGGTCGTGCCTGACCGCTGGGAGCCCCACAAAGAGCCAGGCACGCCGCTTTAGCCGTGCCATGGAACAAAGCACGACTGGAGTTAACTTGGCCCTTTGCGATGTATTTGTCACCGGTCCCAGCCCTCTTCAGGCTGTTGAAGCTGGCGACAGCTCGATTTACCACTTGAAGAGAGCTCTTGGGAAGTCGTCTGCCAGGCTAACTGTGGGAGAATGGTATTTCAAAGGGACAGATGCAAAATCACTCCTTTTTCCTCCACATTCCTGCCGTGAATAACTTGGAAAGAGCCACTTCAGTTGGACACGGCAAGCTCCATGTCTCCTCATGCCTCAGGGGTGTTTCAGAGGCGACAGCACAGGCTCCAGGTTAAAAATCTTGGTAAGCCATCTGCCTGATCCTGCTGATTATTCAGTTTGGCCCTAAAACAGCGATTTTGGCACCTTCAAACGTGCCAGGTAAGAGATGCCTACTTATTTTTTGTTGGTTTTTTGTTTGTTTTTTTTTTTTTTTTTCACGTGAGGATCTCCTGTCCCAAATCCTTGGGTCATTTTAATCGGTCAGACTTGATTTACCCCTCGTTTTGGTGGGGGAGGCTGGCACTAAGCAACTCCTCTTCGTCTATCCATCAGTTGCCAGGCAAAGTCTGGAGCAGGCAAAGAGACGCAGCAAACAAAATAACTTCAGAGCAAGGCTGAAGAAGGCATCTGAGGAACTTTCATTTTCAGAGGATACGCAGGGCAGGCTGGCAGTGAGTGAGGCTCTGAGCTGGAGTGGATGGGCTCCGTTTTCTCACCTGGAAAGATTTCTCTGGAGCGATGTGCAAGTAGTAATGAAGGTAAAAGAAACAAAACTGTGGTTTGCAAGTGCAATCACAGGTGTAATAAAGAATAAAGTACAGCGGTTTTGAACAATCCTCCTTAAGAAACATAGCTACTCCCTGTGGAAAAGCATGATAATGGCCCCACAGGAACTAGAAAAGGCAGAAAATTGGGGAAATACTAACTACAGATTTGGGAGTTTGTATGAAAACCAAGACAAGGTTGTGGGGATAGACAGAGTGCAGCCCCGTCAAGGAGGTTGTAGGAAATCTCCCTGCAAAGAGATTTGGTCAAATTGAGCAGGAGCCACTGCAGACCTGTGAGCTTACAAGGCTCCTCCTGCCCTGTGAACAGAAAAAGTCAGAAAATTTTGCACATGTAACCACTGCCTGGGCAAATGGTGTGAGGCTTTTGGTTGTGGTTCAAAATCATATTGTTGAGAACAAAATTACAAAAGTATCCACTTACACAGAGGGATGAAATTATGTAATTGCTGATGCACTTTTGCTAGAAATTGTATAATAAATGAGAGGAATTAGAACAGCTGATTTATGAGCACAAATTTTACACAGTTATTATTAGTAGGAAAACTCACATGATCAGGATGTGCGAAAGCCAACCCAGTGGGCTCAGGTGTGCAAAAGAGAAAGGGTGCAGTGCACCATCTCAAAATCTCATCACCTCTGCAAGTCTGTACAAATAAACATTTCACTGTGTAAAAGATTTCAACTGAAAATAGCTGGTGGATTTGTGTTCTTGCAAACACACTGGAAGGAATGAGCTACTTGGTGCCTGCTACACCCCACCAAAACAAGTGTAAAAAACACGATGACCAGCTTCTTTAAAGACTTATTTATCATGTGTTGGTAAAAAAAGCTGTGTTAACATATGGGACTTCAATCTGAATGGCATATGCTGGTGTTCTCAGGCTACCAGCACTAAAAAGTCCTCAGAATTTCAAAAATTACAGGCAGCCAATTTCTAAACTCAACCCAGCTTGGGGTAGACTGCCTAATGACAGATCCAGAGGAACTGATCCCAGATGTTAAAAATTAATGGTTACTCAAGTGCCAGTGATCATAAGTCGATCATATTTGTTGTCAACATCTAGACTCAACTCCAAAGCAGTGTGTGTGTTTATGGGCATTCTAGCGCCTACATTCACATTGCTGTTGTTGGACAAAAATCATTCTCACAATACTGAAATAATTATGAGCAATATCAGCTACAGAGGGGCCTTTTCATGGTAATCAGAAAAGTGTTAAGAATACATTTGTAGATTTCAAAGGCCACAATTTCACAACCAAGAGACAAACTGACAGTATTTAAAAATTTCTCTCAGTTTAAAAGTACACATAGAATGAAAACACATTTGTTTCAACACACTGCACTAATGATATAAAGGAATACTGATAATAACAATTGTAAACCAACAGCTAATAACTCTAGGAATTTGACAAAGGGAGCCAGAAAGAGAGAAAAAAAAAAGAAATCAATGAGAAAAGGATATCTGGGACTTTTAAAAGCATATTGAGAATAAAAGTGTTGTCAGCTGTTACTGGAGAAAAACAGTAAAAATGTAATAATAATGAGGAAAACATATAAGAATTCAATGAATACCTGTCTTCCATATTTGGGAAATAGATTTTATATGCATATTGTCTCAAAACAATGAATTACACTCAATCTCAGCAATGAGTGAAAGGACTTTAAAACAGCAGCTAGAAAAGGGAGAGATTTTGAAGTCAGTCACTTGGAAAATGTGCAAAGAACAAGCATGGAAGCTCTCCACCCCACAGGGACACGATGGGATTTAAAATACTCCAGAAGACCAAAGCAAAGTAACATTTCTCCAAAATTTAGAACAAACAGATGGAGTCCTCCAGGTACTGTGAGGACTGTCATTCTCATCTTGGGTAAGGTAATGGACAATTAATCCAAAAATTATATATCACAATGCAAAAGGAGCAAATACAAATACCTTCCAGTAGTGTGGGTTTACAGGAAATAGATTTTAATTGGGATTTTTTTTTTTTTTTTTTAACTGAGAGCCCAGATCAGCTTGATAGGGGTGATAATGGTGGTATGCTGCACTTAGATTTTTGCAAAGCATGTGATCAGATTCTCCACACTGTTTTGACTCAGTAGGTAGAATGATATAATCTAAACAAGGCACAAATTAAAATGGATTAAAACTGGCACCTTAGATTGAAAAATGTAGCTGTGAATAGAACTCTGAAAATTGAATAGGAATAGTTTTAACTGGGCCAGCAGCACCAGTCCTCAGTCTCATGCTATTTAACATATTAAATCAATGATTGAAAAAACCCTGGAATAAAATCATTATTAATAAAGTCTGCGGGTGACAGGGAGACTGCCGGAGAGCTCGATCAAAGAGCACACAAAGCACTCTGAATCACTTGGCAAACTGTAAACTGAACAATATCCACCACGACAAAACACTTTGATCCAGCCAGGAACCAAGAGGGGACCCACCACCTCTACCCCAAGCCACACCAAAATTGTGGTTATGTCAGCTGATCATAAAATCTCCATTCACAGCCACAAAGCCCACTGCAGTCGAAGGCACATGGAGAGGATTTTCAAGGAAGAATAGAGACGTTATCCTGCCTGTGCCTTTGGCAAAGGTGCAACTGCTACAGGAATACAGAGACAGCCCCGGAGGCAAAAGTTCAAGCAGGAAATTGGTTAATTGTGAAGGATTCAAAGAGGAACAAGAATGGGGAAAGCACTAGAAAACATGCCTTATCATGAACAACTCACAGCCCTCTGTCCCTTCAGCTTATCAAAGGAAAGGTGACAGAGGGCCTCGATCACAGTTTATGGTGGCACAGGTCACAAAAAATAAATACAATGGGACACTTCCTTCTGAGAGACAAAGTTGTCAGAAGACCCAGTGCTGGAAGTTGAAGCCAGAGAAAGCACAACTTGGGTGGAGAGTTAATTTATCATTGAAACTATTTACTGAAGGGATTGTGGTGCTTTTTTACAGCAAAGGAAAACTCAAGCACTGCCGTTGGTTTGCATTTTAAAGGATACAAAGTACTTGAAATGGGATAAATGCACTCAAAGGCTTCTGACATGTTTCTCTGCCTTTTCCATGGGTGATGATTCATATCTCCCAACTTCTTTTCTGGAGTCTTCCCCATGATTCACACATAATATTTGCCAGAATATTTAGCTCCTCCTTCTCTATTTTCCTTACCACCTTCTCACCTAAAAGCTGCAAAACATATTTATTTGGTTGCTGCCATATAGACTACCATGTATTTCACATGCCTGCAGCACTAATGTTCAGAGACAGATTTCACTTATTTCTGTTCGTCAGAATAAATGGTGAGAAATGGCTAATTTGCTACATCACAACATTTTAGGAGGTGAAGATGACGGAAAAAAATCTACCAGCTGTCTGGAAAGTTAGGGTATAAATCCAGTCTTCTAATTATTAAAGGGGCGTGTTTAAACACAAGTGCTTAAATTCAAGCACGTGGATCTATTTTAGCAAGATCCAGGAGTACAGAATTGGGCAGGGCATGGTTGCCACTCTTAATTACAACAAGCCATAATTTCCCAATCCAAATTTTTTTTTTAAAAAAAAGCAGCTAATACCTATTTTGCATGCATGTAACAAAACAGTCTTTTGCAGCTATCTTCCGGAAAATGGAAAAGAATCCTTTTTTCCCCTTTTCCCCACGTTCCGTTGATATCTTGTGCCAGACTCGAACTGACAGAATTTGTCAGCTACCAACTGGAGATGCTACCAGTTTCCAAATCAGGCATTACGTGGGCCAACCAGTGGTCTGAAACCTACTGTAAACAGTCCCCAAGCGAGGAGCCAATATGGTAATTTGGGGAAGTGATTTAATGTATTGGCTTCCAGTAGCAAGTCAGACCCCAGGCAAGGAAACACACTTAGAGGGAGTTCAGCGTGACACCGAAATCGGGATGGTCGAGAGCAGTTTCCTCTCTGGGGAAGGAAAACCAGCAGCACAGAAGTGTCACTTCAAGCTTGAACAAGTTTCTACCAGCAGAACTTGTCAGGACACTGTCAGGCAGGAGCTGACAGCCATAAATCAGTGCAGCTCCAAACGAACTGCCGAGCACACAAGCTTTATAGGGAGAGGGTCTCCCAGCCACCTAACACCCCCATACCCTAATAACTGCATAATGAAAATAAATCTGAGCAAGTGCTCAGGAATGCCCTTTTCTCCTGTGTTGTTACACTGGAGCTGGAGTAATGCCAGGGTTGGGGTTTTGTTGTTGTTCTAAAAAGGTTTTGCTCTGCAACCAATTTTGTTTTGTTAAAACAGAGAGGCACTTGCTGTTGCTCTCCCTATTAAATAGTCCTGGGAAACATTTTGACTAGCTCTGCAAACTTAATACAAATGTTCGTTCTAGGCAGATCACTCCCGACAGCTGATACAGGGAACTAATGCATGTCCATGGCAGGGAAGGCAGCGGTACAGGGGGAGAGGGAGCTGCAAAAACAAGCAGCTTCCTGGCAAGTGAGTGCTGTGCAAATACAATACCTGTGCTCAAATGCAAATACAATGCCTGTGGATGCCTTGTGTGAGGGAAGGGGAAGATTTCTAATCTGGAAATCTGCACTGAGCAAAAAGGAAAGCCCCTCAGCAGGCATCCACCCACGGCTGCCCAGGTGAAAGGGGCTCTGTACACTGGACTGAATCTAGCAGGGCTCTGTCCAGCAGAAATTCAATTTCTGGAAGTACCAGAAGCAGGGAATCTGCAGGATTCCACACTCTGGCAACAAAAGAGGCTAAACCTGATTGACATGATAAAATAAAATAACGAGAAATAAAAAAGGGTCCCTCTGTTTCCTCCCAAAGGTCATGTGCACCTGGCCTCTGTGGCAAACTAGCACCTCTCCAAGGTCCCTACACCCAGCCTCTTACCTGGGAAACGCTGTTGGAGCTGAACTGATCAGGTGAAAAAAGCAAAACTTGATGCTTTTGTTTGGAATGTTTCATTCCTCAGCATATCATCTGCAGCCAGGGCTGCCCAAAGAAGCCACCTCATTTCACCACTGGAGCTTTACTGCACCTTGGGGTGAGGGGGCCATGGCGCCAGCCTCAAGGGTCACTTCTCCAAGGATCTGCTCTTTTCCCACCTGGCTTGTCAGATAACTGGGATGGACAATCTCCCATCCACAAAGTCACCTCTGATGATACTGGATGTGGGTGTCCTGGTGCCAGCAACGCTGTGAGAAGCGGCCAGAGCTGTCCTGGGCTGGGCATGACTGGCTCCTTCCAGTTCCAAGGGCTGCACTTCCAGGCATTGCCAGACCCCTCATCAGGCCGGGGGCACCTCAGGGGAGAAGGGTATGAGAGGGAAAAATGGCAGGGAAAAAACTTGAGGGGAAAGGTGGGAGTGGGAAAAGCACAAGGGGAAAGGTACGAGGGGGAAAAGCATGAGGCAAAAAAGAAGATGAGGGAAAGCGAGAGGAGAAAAAAGTGCAAGGGGAAAAGTGTGAGGGTGAACAGTGCGAGGGGTAGAAAGCATGAGGGGAAAAGCACAAGTGGGAAAAAATGCGAGGGGGTGAAAAAATGCAAGCAGAGGAAAAGTGTGAGGGGAAAAATTCGTAAGGGAAAAGTATGAGTGGAATTAGTGCGAAGGGAAAAAGCACGAGGACAAAAAGCACAAGGGGTAGAAAACATGAGGGGAAAAGTGCAAGTGGGGAAAATGTGTGAGGGGAAAAAAGCATGAGGGAGAAAAAGTGAGAGGGGAGAGACACGGAGGAGGAAAAACTGCAAGGGGAAAAGTGAGGGCAAAATGTGCAAGCGGGAAAAAGTGTGAGGGAGAAAAATATGAGAGTGGAAAGAAGCACAAGCAGAAAAAAGTGCAAGTGGAAAAAGTGCAAGTGGAAAAAGTGTGAGTGGAAAAAGTGCGAGTGGCCAAAAAGTGTGAGGGAGAAAAAGTGAGAGTGGGAAAGTATGAGAGGAAAAGTGCAAGAGGGAAAAAGTGTGAGGGAGAAAAATGTGAGAGCAGGAGAAAGTGCAAGCAGGAAAAACTGCAAGTGGGAAAGCATAAGGGGAAAAGTGTAAGCAGGAAAAAGTGTGAGGGGAAAAGTGTGAGTGGCCAAAAAGTGTGAGGGAGAAATGAGAGCAGGAAAGTATGAGGGGTAAAGTGCAAGAGGGAAAAAGTGTGAGAGGAAAAGTGCAAGAGGGAAAAAGTGTGAGGGAGAAAAGTGAGAGCGGGAAAAAGTGCAAGCAGGAAAGTGTGAGGGAAAAAATGCGAGCAGGAAAAAGCATGAGGGAGGAAAAGCGAGAGCAGGAAAAAGAGCGGGAAAAGTGCAAGCGGGAAAGTGTGAGGGGAAATGTGAGGGCGGGAAAAAGCCTGAGGGGGAAAGTGCAAGCTGGAAACTGTGAGGGGGAAAGAGTGCAAAGGGGGAAAAATTGGGAGGGGGAAAGGGTGTAGGGAAAAAAGTGAAGGGAAAAGTGTGACAGGAAAGAGTAAATGTGCAAAGGGGAAGAGCATGAGGGGGAAAGTGTGAGTGCTTCCATGAGCCCCATCTAATAGAGGCAAGACCACTGGTTTGCTCAAGATCCTCTCGCCTCTGAAAGGATCAACATCTCCAGGATCTGGATACTGCCTTGCTAGTGTACATAGACCAGGATTTGGGAAAGGAAAATCCAATCTGCTGTTCCTCCTAGGCTAGGGTTCAGCACCTTTCCTAAAAAAACCTGGTGCTGGTCTCTTTGAGCTGAGCAGATCACCAGCAACCCCCCCTAGGAAATTTAAATGAGGAATAACAAATAAGAAGTGATGAAAACTAATAACTTGAAAAGTAACTTTCCAGGTGCACGTTCTTACTAAGAGTCATAAAACTTTCTGAACATACGAATATTTGCACAAATAACCAAAGATTATCTCAAATAGCAGAGTGGTTAAAATAGCTTTGCAAAGAAGCAGAGAGCAAAGCCCTACTCATTCATGAATATATTTATCAATTTGTTTATTTCTATGCAGCCAGCTTTAAACCCTACCCAGCAGGGGAGAGACTCTATACCTTATGCCTATGGGCCTCATAATGCTTCCAGTGGGGATGGAAAAACTTCAAAAAAAGTTTGGCATTCAGATCCAGTTTCTCTGCTTATCTGCTGCTAATCCAAACTCTCCCAACATATCAAAAACGTTGAACCGGGCAGGAAACCACATGAGAACAGGTTTTCCTACAGGATTTCTGGCATTTCTACATTAGATTCCAGATGGAAACACCCATGAGAACAGCTTCTATCCTGGTATTTTTGGCACACTCAGTTCCAATTCTATCCGGAAACCTGAATTGGGAAGGGGAAAAAAAAAAAAAAGAAGAAGAAGAAGAAAAAAACCCTCCTCACAAACCAAAATGCATCAAACGTTTGTCTCAGTATTTCAGAACCTGAAGAAAAGTATATCATTTGAGGTGGATTCTTATTTTAGGAAAGAGGAGGCAATGTTTTTGGTTTTATCTTCAGTGGTCTGTCTTTCCTTACTCCCAGTTTCACACATCCCCAAAAAGAAATACCAGAGTGCTCAGCTACCAAAACTAGAAATTACCATCCACCTGAATATAAGCATGCATGTTACCCCCAAAAAGATTTGGGTTTCACACAAACGACTTTGCTCCTTTCTATGCACAAGTGAATATCAGATATCTAAAAATAAAGACATTCATCAGAACTTCTGAAAAAAAGATTTCAAAGGGGTTATCCATGACTACAGCCAAAGTCAGGCGTTTTGCCAGTCAAAAATGAACGAATTAAATGTGGTAAATGAATTCCCCACATTTCCTGCAGTCCATTTTTTGCTCATTTACCCAGCTCTGCCACTCCCTCTAGATTGGCAGATGCTTCCATAGGTAATAACTTCAGCACTAATGACTTTGAGCAGAACCTTTCCAAAGTTATATTCAGCCCCCGCTCATTGATTTCTGTTACACGGGGTTATTTAATACCAGCCTTTTTCTGATTATTTTTTTTTACTGCCATTGAAAGCATCTGATTTTTTTTCTCAATATTGTCTGATGCTTTCTCTCTGACCTCCCAGCACTAACTCTTGCTTCATGACTTTCTGTTGCTCACACTGGGGAGAAACAGAAAGAATGGTCAAGACTGTGACATCAGTGAGTTTGTTAGCAGCTTGCCTTAATACCTTAACCCTTTTGGGGTTTTAAGATGAACATTACATAAATCTATAGTAAATGAACTCAAAAACCAGAAACAAAATAAATTTCCCTGCTGCTTTGGCTCAAATAACCCATTTCAAGCTATGCCTACCAGTCTTAAGACCCCCAAATGATCCAAAATCTCTTTTCCCAAAGCACTATGGATGCATGTTCACGTACTGCCGAATTCTGCCACCTTCATACCCTACTCATGCCATTGAGGGTGGGGCTTTTCAGTAAGGAACAAGGACACAGCACCAGCTTTTCCCTTTCTGCTCCCCAGCCACTGCCTGCTGTGTGCTGGCAATGGTACCTCTGATCCTTCCTGAAGTGCAGAGGATAGCTTTGTGTTTATACTTTTAAAGTTGGGGATTTTTTTCCCCTGAAGAAATGCTGCTGCATCTACTCACATGTACATCAGTTCCCTCTACTGGCAGCATTAATTAAGCTATTCCTTTAATTCACCAGGTAGATCGAGGGTTTGGGAAGGAGGATGTGCTCCGCTGGGTGGGAATGGCTGGGGCTGTCACCCGCAGGGTGTTAGGTTCTCACTTGTTATAGAGAAATTTTAATACACTGGTTCTTTCCAGTGTACTAGTTCTCCTCCCCAGGTTTTTAAAGCTCACTTTCCATGCTATGGTCCAGGGCAGCTACTTAACATTATCTTAGCATATTTCAGTCCTTAACTGTGGCAGTAAGTGGGAAACTGAGAAGCAATGACTCCTGAAGCAGCTCGGGCAAACATATGGTTCATCAATCCTTGAGGTCTCTGTGTTGTGGCTGGGGTGAGCATTCAGCCTCTCCTCAGCCAGGGCAGCCCCTCCTAAGGGTCCATCAGGCTCCTTTTACTCCTTCGTGTACCCAGAGGCTACTAGAAAGCGATGCTGGTTCAAAACAGGCTTGAAATCACTTGGCCATTCTTCTACCTTTTCATTTTATTTTTTTTCTCTAGTTAAAGTAGATTGATTTTGTCCTGCCACAGGTAATGTTTTCCTCCTGAGGTACCAGGCCAGAGGAAGAAGTCATTCGCTCTATTTGGGTGCTTGAGGAAACACAGAATGAAAGAGAACCACTTGTCATTAAAAAAATCAAAACAGAAGCCCGACAAGAACATCTGCCCTAAAGAGAACAAGATACAAGATTTCCCCTTTGGAACCAAGCTGTCAGTATTTAGCAAAACCAGCAAAAGTCTTTCAATTTTCTAAGCAAATGGTGAGTAGTGCTATTTCATAGCTCCCCACTGTTGTTCCAGAAGTTTCCATAGGTATGTTCTGGTTTAAAAACTGTGGCTTAAAACCTCTATTTTGGGACCTAACCAAATTAACCTGCATGGATATAGCAACCAATAAGGCCATTCCTGGAAATGGAGCTTTTCTACTGTAAGTAGAAGAGGAAAGACCACATAGAATTTGGTAAGAAAAATAATAACAGCAGCCTCTATACCCCTTAATTTGCATATACAAATGTGAGGGCATAAAGTTATAGACCTAGTCAGCACCTCAGTTTAAATATGCTTCTCACTCCTACCTAGCATGGCTGAGGTGCTCTCAATTCACACAGTTTCTTTCTTGGAATTTTCAAAACGTGTCCTTATTGTGGATTTTCTTGTCTAGATTGCATTCCTAAAAGGGATTGTACAAAAATGTTGTGTTCTGATTAAATGCATTACAGGACCTAGAGTCGTATTTAGAGGAGAAAAAAGCATTCTTGCTCACGCTGCTGCACAAGTTCCTGTTTGGGGAATAAAATTGTTTATTTCTGATTCTTCCAGGAGCTTTTGCAGACTGATCAAGTGTCAAGACATGGTAGTTGACTCAAAGGTAACACAGATATTGCCTCATAATATCTTTAGGACCTGAATCAAATCTTGAGAGACTTTGAAACTCTGGGAGGATAATGAAAATACATTTCTTTCTTTGTATTATCCTTCATAATGGGAAGCTTTACATTTCTTTTCTAGCAACTATGATGTACACTGTACTATCAAGGCGTTTTTAGGGACCATTTACCTGAATACAATTTATGTGGAAGGTGTCTGAGAGCCAACCCGGATTTATGCTTCCTCGTCCTTGTAATAATAGATTTCTTTTTTTTTATTATTTTTTTTTTCCCCATCAAAATAAATGTCAGAAAGTTCTTTGATTGTTCAATAAGGGAGAAAAACATCCTTTTTCAAATGAAAGAAACGGTTATGGGCAACGTTTTGGTGTTGCTGGAAGCTCTGTGGAGCGCTCCAGCCCCAGGAACAAGGCACACAAGGACACATTTTCCTCCAAGGTTTGTCCCAGCACCTGTTCCTGTAGCAAGCAGGGCTCAAACCTTCCTGGGGTTTGGGTTTCCCACTGACCTGGGGGAAGTCCTTGAGGCAACAGAGCAGTCTTTGCAGGACAAAGGCTTCCAGAAAAGCATGTTTTGGGAGGAAAATCCTTGCCTATAAAAATATTGGTTTGGAGTGATTTGCCTAAATCATTCTTTCCCCTGGCATTTCTTGGACTCTGAAAATCCTAATGCAGCCCAGCTCTTCAGGAGTGCTGTGTTGGGATTTTTGTACACACACCCAGGCCCATCTGGATTCCCACACGGGCCAGATATGTGGTATAAATAGCTCAAATTCAGCCTATCCGGGGCATTATTAGATTCTCTCCTATATTCATGGACACAGGTACACACACACACATGCATAAAACTCTGAAAAATTCTCCTAAGAAAAAATAAATACTTTAAGATAATTGACTTCCCAAACTATTATATCAGTTCCTTCTTTCTTTTCATGGCGACTGAGGTGATGCCTAACATGTGTCTACCCGAGGCAATGTCTTTTTGGTATCATGCAGTGGAAATGGCAGAATCTGGCTCTTTAGTGACCACGACATCCAAAAATTGGATGCAGGACTTCACCTCTCCTCTCACAGGTTAAATGAATATTCTGAGAGTATCGATTGTGCAGTTCTTCCAGTGGAAGATGAATGTGATCGGCATCGATAATCAGAAAAAATATCATCTACATACCTCACATATGCAGATGGTGGCTGTTCAGTACCAGTCGGCAGTGCAGCTTCCTGGTGTGACAGGAAAATATCTGCAGCAATTGAGGATTAACAGAGGCCATTGCTACATCAGTGTTTTGTTTGTAATAGCTCCCATTCTATCAGAAATAACTGGTTGCACATTTCTGTGTCTGACATTAAAATTCACCATTGAAATCTCGCTTGGTAATAATAAAGCCCCTGCAAGAGTCTCTACAAACACACTAGACTCCAAATTAAAGAGCAAGTGTATTGTTAGGGTTTGCATGGATCTTTTTTGAATTAGTGCTAGGTGAACAATAAATAAAATTCCAGGAGAAGTTCCCCAAGCTGATAAGCATTCAAGGTATTATCTTTGCTCTGTACTGTATGCGCTTCTGGGTGAAAAAATTCTAATTGCACTTCCATTCAAAAATCAACCGTGGGAATAAGGAATCATGCTCATTTTATGCACAGCAGCCCGAAGGCCTTATCCTTAAAACAAATTACAGCGCCTCCTATGCAACTCACACTCTGAAGCTAATTCTAACCCTAAAGCAAAACTCCAAAATTAAACTTTAATCTGTGATCTAAACAATTTTGTGTTTGTGATCAATCTTGGTGGAGTGGATTTTAATATATATGAGTGTGTGTGTGCGTGGGCGTGTGCATGTGTGTATATAAAAATATAAAACGCTCAGATAATTGTTATCGTGGATGAAGACCGAACATTAAATACTCTGCTCAGTAAGACTGAGATAAAATACACACAGTGAAGGGAGGGAATAAAGCTGTTAAGCACACACTCCTATGTGTAACAGAGTCCTGGACTTGCAACCAGCGAAAGCTTAAATTCCACCACATGTATCATATTTACTACGTTCTGCCAAAGAAATAGGCAGGCTGCCATGCCATTAAAGCAATTACTCTTACCCCCTCAGATACGTAGAAATTAGATTCTGCTCCTCAAAGTCGTACGCTGGGGGAAGTGAAGAGCAAGTGGGGGGGAAGTACGAGGAGGAGAGGCAGAAAGGCATCAATTCCTCACAGAGAGGAGGAAAGGCTTTGGGCCAGCGAGAGTTAAAGGAGTTGGAAGTGTATGGTCTGTTTCTCCCCAACTTGGTGCAGTGACTCTGCATCCTGCAGGAACCTGTTCAGATGCTCTGATAAGTCAGACAGAATTCATGGGAGATTACCACACAGCTCCTGCCAAGCTGTGCTGCAGCACGGGTAATAGATATGCTCCAGTACTAAATCCTAAAAGGCCCTGCTACATCTGTCAAGCATGCCCTGGAAAAGCACCCTCAGTTCAGATGTTATCACTGCTCTGCCTGCATCAGAAGATTTAGTGTCCACCCTGGAGGTTGCTTTTGCCGCACAGTTTTCAGGGGCAAAACAACAAGGAAGAAAGATGAGAGGAAAAAGGCAAATTATTCTTGCTTAAAGCAAAAGGAATAAAGTGATGTGCCTGCAGACTAGCTCAGCTTCTCACCCTGCATCTAGAAGGTCCCAAATCCCACATTAAGATGGTACTGATGTTCTAAGCTGATTAGCGCGGACGCGTTCGGCTCCCTGGTCTGTGACACCATGAAGATGATCTTCTGTAGAGTGACTCTTTCCCAAGGAAAGCTGAACAACAAACCCAGCGGGGGGCCACCGCCGGTGGAGAGAAGATGCCTGCCTTTGATAATTAACTTTAAAACCGGTTCTAGAAAAGCTGCTCTGGCATAAAATGAACTTTGCCGAGCACTGTTTATGAAACAATTGCTGCTCCTCCCATTAACCACGCGAGCAGGGATTTGGCCAAAAATGGTCCCAATGTTACCTATCATTTTGCACCAAACATAAGTTAGGCATAAAAGAAAAATGTAATATATATATTACATTTATATTACTTATGTAATATATATATAAATGAATACACACAGACACCCCCAAAACACAACAGCCTTGGGAACCACTCCTTTCTTCTTAATATACTCCAAAATAGAGCCATGAATTTTAACCATCTGTCTCCTTGTTCAAATCTGCAGGAAATATCAAAGTAGAGCAGTGACTCCTTTTTCACTAGGTGCACTCTCAGAGTTCAAGGGAGAAAGACTACAATTTCCTGGCCCAGCATATTGCATTTTAAACTTCTGTTTCCTGAAGCTGATTTTAAGGAGAGATAAGTTCCAGCTATTGGGATGTCAACAAGAAGAGCCCCAGGCTGTTTTATTTATAACTCCATACAGTGGTAGAGACTGGATTGAAGGGGCAAGTGGGTTGGCACAGGGTAAACCCGTGCTGGACATACATGTGGTTGTGGCACAGAGACCATAGCAGAAACCAGGATTTCACTGCTGTGAGACAGCTCTCATGGCTTGCAGCTCTCCACAGCTCGGATAGATTCTGTCTCTTAGCAAAGAAAAGACCAGAAAGGCAAGGCAGAGCACAGGAAGGCCAGTAAGGGGAAGGATTTGAGGTGGGCAATACCAATGAGAGGTTGGGGATGGAGCCTGAGGCTTCAGGACAGCTGCTGGAGAGGACGGAGGGTGAATCTCAAAACGTCCCCATCTGGCAGAGCAACGAGCAGTAGCAGACAGGCAGCCCCGAAGGTGCACGGAGGAGCCTGGTGTGTGCCCACAGCTACAGCAACAAAGGGCAAGAACAAGCACTGTCTCCAAAGCCACAGTTTCTTAGTAAGCAGATAGACGTTTCTGGGAAAGCTGCGCTCTTTGCGACGCGGTCATTGTCACACTATTCAGACACGTGTTCAAATCCATTAAAGACCTGTCACGCTGTAAAGTACTTGCCACCAAACACCTGCCATAACCTGTGTGAACAATGCCGCGCCGTGCCTGAAGCATCCACCTCACGTGAACCCCATCCCAGCTGCACCAACCTGGCTGGGAGGGTCCAGGGCTGGGGCTCCCCACTGGGCGCCCCATTTGTGGCTGCTGAGGGGAGCTGTGTGCCCTGGCTGCTGTCAAAGCCAGCACATTACACAAGCACTGCATGACAGAAAAGAAAACACACAAAAAAAGATCTTATCGCAGGTACCTTGAACTAACCTTGCGTGGGTCCTGTCTAGCCAGGTTTTTCCAAGAAATACACAAGAGGGATGCGGGCTGAGTTGCCATGGCCAGTGCCCTCCAGACAGCACAGTTATATCCTTCAAATGGAAAAGGTGCTCAGCTGCAGGAACTCTGCTCTCTCCAGCAGGATTACACATGTATATTCTTCCCTGTAACTAAGTAAATACAGATAACTGGTATTTATGTGCCCAACACACTTAAACACTGCGGGTTCACCACAGTCCTGAAAAAACAGCCTCACTCTGCTCAGGACAGGCCATTTACAAATGGGAGCGTGGTCCTAATTCTAACCATGGTTTGCCCTGATTGTAAACTATTTTTAACGCAAACAAAAATAATTTTACATTAGCAAAAAGGGTTTT
>NC_031770.1:3115518-3150518 GCF_001522545.3 Parus major
AGCACATCCCAAAGACTGGGGGAACCTCAATTCACACAGAAGCGTGTGGCTTTTCTAATTACTCCATGAGTGCTTTGATTCAACACATTTTAACCTATAAATTACTCATTCAGTGTGATTATTCTTTCGAGGATTAGATATCTAAGATTTATTCTTCCTGCACCGCAAAGAGCAAACCCACCACAAACCACGTGGGATTATTCCCCGAATCATTCTTGTGCTCTCAGATTGTCTGCCCTGGCATCAGTGAGCTCCACCTGGAACTGCTTTGTTTGCTCTGTTACAAAGGAGTTTAAGATACTGATCCACAAACTTGTGTTTGAAAGCCAGAAAATTATTTCCTAGGAAATACCTAGGGGTAAGGTAGGCAGGGACAGCGGAAGAAGTCCTCTTACAAAAAGCAGGGAAAGGTAACATGGATCCAGTCATTCACAGAATGACAACATGATTTGGGTTGGAAAGGACATTAAAGATCACCCAGTTCCCATGCCACTATCCCAGGTGGCTCAGGGCTCCATCCAGCCTGGTCTGGGACATTTCCAGGGATGGGGCAGCCACAGCTTCTCTGGGCAACCTGTGCCAGGGCCTCCCCATCCTCACAACAAAGAATTCCTTCCTGATATCTAATCTAAACCTACTTTCTTTCAGGGAGAAACCATTTCCCCTTAACCTGTCACTCCAGGGCCTTGAAAATAGTCTCTTTCCACGTTTCTTGTAGGCTCCCCTCAGGTACTGGAAAGTCACAAGTAGGTCACACCAAAGCCGCCTCTTCCCCAGGTTGAACAATCCAAATTTTCTCAGCCTTTCCTCATAGCAGAGGTGCTCCATCCATCTGATCATCTTTGTGGTCCTCTGTTTAGACCAGAACTCACTGAAATGAGTATCTCTACTATAAGCTCTTAGTTTCGAACATAAACTGGTATTCCACTATTTTATTCTCATTGCAAAAATAAAAGCAAAAATTAATCCTTTTATCCTTCATCCAAGGGAGGCAAAACCAGTATGACTTTACTCCAGGCAGGCAGGATGGGGATTACTCCAATTTGCTTTAATCCACTTTTACCTAGAGTCTCACCTTTCCACAGATCATTCACAGCCATTCCCTCACCACGTCACTAAGCACCTCTGTCACACTCTGGATGTCAGATGCCACTTCTGTCACACCAGAGCCTGTGCCACTTCCAAAAGACAAAAGTCACATCTCAGACCACAGCACGTCCCAGAAATAATTTGCAAGAACAGGCATAAGGATATCTTAAAATACAATCATTGTATTGACAATCTTAGTCAAGTTCTCTCCTGAATATTTACTCATTTATTTGGAGTTGTTAAATAAACCCCCCAAAACCCAACATAAACCGGCAGGGTAAAAGCCATGAGAGAAAACAGCTTTCATATTCTCTGTGCTGCCTGCACTCCCTCACAAAGCAAAGTGCTTGTATTGTACATGGCAGCTTGTGTAAGGACAGGGACAATAGCTTTCCATGCACATTTTATCAGGATTAGAACTGCTGCGCCATATATAGAAATGTGTGATAAGTGCATTAGCAAAATTATAACTGTATTTTAATCACAGCATAACAATCTCACTGAAAGTCCCTCCACAAGGCAGGCAAACCCAATAATGCTCAAGTCTGAAGCTGAATTTTTGAGCCCTCCGTGAGTGTTTGAGTGGGTTCAAAATTAAGTAAAATGAGTTTATCTATCCCTATTTCTCTAATAATACTTAGCACTTAGCACTTTTCATCTTCAAAGCACTTTACAAACATTAACTAATTAACTATTAATTGGTAAATTTAAAAAGGTTGATAGGTGAGGTGAGTTTCGGATAAGACCCAGCAATACGGATGTTTAGTTTATCTGTGAATTACTTAATCATTAGTGAATCATAGAAATTAGAAATGAAAAAGACCTATAGGGTCACCCTGTCCAGCCTGCTGCCATTACAGGATTTTCCCTTACAATATATTCTCAAGTGCTTTGTCTAGTTTAATTAGAAATTATCCAAGCAATGGGGCTTCCACCATTTCCCTTGGGATATTCCTCCTTAGTCTAATGTATCTTTCTGTTAGGAGGTTATAATATTCAACATAAGTTTTTCCTTGCCATTTCATCCCATCATTTCTGCATATGCCCTCTCAGACCATTTTAAACAATTCTTATGCAGTTCGATTACATGCATAATTTTTCTCCCTTTGCTCCTCCCTGGGCTGATCTGGCCCAGAGCCACCAGATACTGGAAAGAATTTATTCCTGAAGAGCAAAAGAATAGCTTTTGTTGCCACTGAAACACAATTCCAGCCTAAACCCATATTCTAGACTAAACCACCTCAAACTCACTTCTCTTAGCCAAGTGGATTCCAGACTTTGAGCTCAGGTATCAGCCTGGGTGAAGCTCTCCCCCAGTAAAGCCAGCATTTCTCCTTGTCCTTGAAATCCATGCAGATTGTAGATTTCTCAGAGCACCTAAAGTGATTTTCATGTGTTGTCCCTAGAGCCAAACCTGGTTCTTTGGTCCTGAACAGAATAGAATCAGCCCAGTACTGAGCCTAAGTCACTCTTATTTTTGTTTAGAGAAACAAACTTCATTCCTTTCAACACAGAGGCCCCGGAAGACAACCTTAAAGGAGCTTGTTTCCAGGACCAACTGAGGTATGTTGCTGAGAATTAAAGCAGTGCTAAGGAATTAGCCAAAAAAACTTGGTGTAAAAGGATACTTATATTCACCTGGTACCAAAAGATCTCAACCAAAATGTTACCACAAAAAACTCACCACACCTCATAATTTTTTCAACATCCAGGATTCGTGGGTTCTTCAGCTACCTCTGACACTAGATTCAGATTTCTCTGCAGGCATCCCATTTTCCTGTCTCCTCCTAAAAGCCGTTTGCAGGCTTTTCCACCAATGCTGGTTTGGCTTCATGGCTGCCTTCCATCTTACGCGCTCGTTTTGCTACTGCCAGTCAGCTGGGTCTGGATACACTTCCAATCCCAGGTAACCCAGGCTTTGCCAGTGTTCCATCCATTGCTTCCTCCATTTTTCCCTGCTGGGGAACCACAGCAAGACACAAGATGTGACTGTGTCAGTTGGTCTGTTTAGAACTGTTGTACGACAGATTTGGATTCCTGAAACATCATCGCAGGACTTGACCAACCACAAAGAGCCTGCTGACTTGCCAGGTGATCTGTAAAATATAAAACAAGGATGATTTCAATTTGGGACCTTTTATTTTTTTTTCCTAATTCCAAATGTAAGATCTTTGCAGTGAAATTCTAAACAGACTCCAGCTCTATAATGGGAGCAGACAAACATCTGTCACTCTTGTGATTTCCCCCCAGCCTATGATAACAGATCACTTCTGGCCAGTTTACTGCAACAAAAATAAAGCTGATTATTTAAAGGTCTAAAAATAAACAAACAGAAGTAAATATACTTGACCTGAGACACTCAGATGAAAAGCTGGGTCAGACTGTTTTAATTTGTTATGGCCCCACAAAAACTGATGAGAGCTTTTATAAGATTGGACCGAGGTCCTCACCTCTGGTGGAGTCTGGACCAGCTGTGGTACCTCAGAGCCAGCCTGATCAACTGGGCAGAGGAATGGAAACATGAATAGAGCTCTTGAGACTGTGCCAACTCCTCCAGCAAAGAAAGCTCCACAGACATAAAGGAAAACCTAAAACTGCTTCCTCAAAGGACTTTGAAAGTTCTCCTACGTGTGCTGTGAGTCGCTTCCCTCCACCAGCGACTGTAACAGCACCGTTAATAATTCCAAAAGTCTGCAGCAACTCGAATCCAAACTTTGAAAGCACTTTTTGCTCTGGAGGAGATACACCTTCAGTCCAGTAGAAAGAAAAAAACCAAACAAAACAAAACTGTAAGTTCTTCTACAAAACCAGTTTATTTTCATTTAATGATGTGCGAAATGATGCTGGTTTGAAGATGTATCAGCAAATGTCGTAAATATTTTGCAGTCCTTGATTCAATTTTTTACCTGGAGGACAATGTTTGTTTTATAGAAGTCATCGTCTTCCTATCATTTTTCCAGTTTTTGGTGCTTAAAAAGCAGTCAATTCAAGTCTTATTTTTCAAATCATAGAAGAAAATAAACATTCTCCTTTCTTGTGTCCCACAGAAGGACATAGTGAACAGCATTAAATACAGACAATTCAACTGCAAGCTATTAGCATTTTTCATTCCTTAATTCGAAGGGGAACTATCTTGGAAAAAAAAACCCACAGAAGAGTCTAAGCATATATAAAATTAAACTTTGGTGCTTCTCTGCCAAAAATTTCTCCCTCACATCAGGAGTTAGATTTTATAAAGCAGTCAGTGATGAAAGGTCATTTCAGAAGGGACTACACACAACCCACCTGAAAATGATGCTTCCTCCACTATCATGCCAGGCATTTACAAAGAGAACCAATCAAACCCAGTGGGTCCTTGTCTGCACAAGAAATCCTTTCTTTTCATAAGCCAGAACAGTGTAATGGCATTTTAGTCACATGTGAGTACAGGTGGTGGAGCCTGGCTGAGCTTTTTCAAACTGGTAACAGGGATAAAATTGCATTCATATATAATTAATACATGCTCAGTCATTTTTGAAGAAAGATATTTTTCAGGCAGACATTCAAAGATCTGAGTTTGGGTTTTTACTGCTGCTAAAATATTTCCCAGAGACATGTGCGTGTGTGACGGAGAGAGAACTTACACATTGCTCAAAATAAGAAAAAGACCTCTTGAATGTCAGTAAATACACTTGAATAACATAATTTGACATGTTGCCAAAAACCCCACAAACAGAACCTACCAGCCCCTCAAGTAGACAGGACATAGGAAGATGCTCACTCAGCCTTCCAGGACTCATAGGGACCCATCCCCTCTCCAAACCCAACTTCTCAGTGGGTCAGCCCATGTGGAAACTGAATGAATCCTTGCTGCAATCTTCACAACCCCCATGCCACTGCTTGGCACGGTGGGGAGGGACCCCAGGGTGCAGGAGATGGAGAGGACAGCCACCACAGCAGCAGAGGTGGCACGGGTCAGGGCTGAGCTGTGCCAGAGGGTCACAGTGCAGATGCTCACTCAGTGTGTCCCCACATTGTCACATCTATCGGTGGATGGGACCAGCTCCCTACATTTTTTTTATTTTTTTTTTCTTCCCCTGAAAATCAAAAAGCGGTTCATGAGTTGGTCGAGAGCCAGCAAAAATGAATAGTAATGAGCCAATTTCAATAGAAATAGGCTCATTACCATGCCAGCGGCTGATAAAACCAAATGCTCTCAATTCTCTCCAGCAAACGAGGTGCTGGAGGCAGTGTCCACCCTTCTGCCTGCAGGAAATAACTCACAATTTCAAAATTAAAAGAATCAAAATACAAGTTGGAGTTTATTCCTATGTTCATACCTCTGTCCCCCTGCAGGGTCCTTTCTAACCAGCTGGCAAAAAAGCTCAGATACCACTCAGAGACTTTTTAGTGAAAAGAGGGAAAAAAGAAATATATTTTCTGTACCTTGTTCATTCCCTGAGTGGTAATGGGAAATCCTGGGTAAACTCCAGCAAAAGAGACAGTCTAAGGAGCTTCTTTGAATTTAGCACATTTCTCTGTGCACAACAGGAGGCTACAGGTTTTCTTCAGTGTCAGAAACATACTTAGAATTTTTCAATTGGAAAAAATAAAAAAAAAAAAATCAACAAAACCCCAAAACCCTGTGCCAGGCCTTAACCAAAACTCCAACCACACAAACATATATATCTCAAGCCAAAACCCTAAATTAAAACCCTAAACCAAACAAAACCACAAGCTTCTCAAACCATGAAACCACCACAAAATGACAAGAAGATGTGAATAAACAAGTCAGGATGATTTTGGGAAAAGGAAAAACCAGAAAAATGAATGCTCCCACTCTTGATTTCCTCATCACCTGACTGTGGCAGGACATGAGGAATGTGGCTGAAGAGCTAAAATCATTCCAGTTTTCCCTTAAAAGGGGTTTGGACACAGGGACTGTGAGCTGGAGAGGGTGTCCCGAGGGGCAGAGAGGGGACACATTAGTGATGGTGATTGGCCCCCAGAAGAGACAGACAGACAGACACAGGACACACAGCACATTCCCACACTGGCATGCTTTGCCAGTGAAAATGAGAGGAATTGCTCACTTCCCTCCTAACCTTCAGAGGGGAAGAAACCTAAGCCAAATTTCAGGAGAAAGAACACAATACTGTGGCAAAAATGGGTATAAACACCTTCTGTATAAACACCTCTTGTCAGATATGTTACTAAAGCAGAGTAATTTTTATATATATATATATTTTATTTTTTTTCTTAACCAGAGAAGTAGCATTGCCTGCAACATTACCCAGCTGCACACATTTCACCCATTTTCACATTTCAGTGCAGGTTTGATATTTGGCAGGCACACCCTGTCCCACATCTCCCTCTCCCTACCCATCCCACCTGGTCAAGCCAACAACATTCAACCTTCAAAAACAATTTTTTTTCCCCATCTGCCATAAAATCTTGCAAGGCTTTTCCATTTTAGCAGCTTGAGAGTTTTAACTATCCCTCTCTGCCCTGCCAGCCATTTAAGCCCTGGAACTACAAGGCAGCTGAGTGGAGTACATCATCTGTAAACTCGCTGTGCCTAGCCAGGGGATCTGGGGGGCTTTCTGCAGCACTGAAATAGAGCCTTTTAACACTGAACGGTGCAAATTGTCCACTGGGGACAACTTCAAATGTCTCTACAATGCATATTTCGCAGTGCTTACTGGCTGGCTCCGGCTGAGCTGCTACTACTTATTTAGGAGCCTACAAAAACTATTTTATAGATTTTGTTTTGCTAGAGTAAATATTAAGTTTTAAATACATTAAGAAAAATCAGGGCAGGAAGAGAAACAGATTAAATAAACCTTTCAGAGAGACTATTTACTTTGTATTTGTATTTTTTTTTAACGAACTCCTTTCCCCGAGGTCAGGACACTGACATTTCAGTACACAGAGGCTTTAAAAATGAGAGCGCTCGCTCTCTCACATGCGCTTACTGAAGGCAGCTCCCCTTGTTAATATTAAACTTTTCTATCTGGTTATGACACTGGCTGATATAATAAAGCGGCGATAGTCTTATTATTCAAGCACTGCTGTGATAAATTATCTACACTAATTCTGGAGCCAAAGTTGTCTGGTTCCAGCTGGTGTTGCTTAGATCTGTCTTAAGTCATTAGGAATCAGTGGAAAACTCTTTTTCAGAGTCCAGGTCTGACCCCTTCTTATCCCCAGAACATCTATGTGTGTGTGCTCACACACATACAAAGCACGTCCTCGTTGCTAATCCACTTCAATTAAGATTTATTGAGACTATTTTGGCTTGTGGGGTGTTTGTCCCCCTTAATCTCTTCTCTTTTCTTCCTGTTATCTGTGGAAGGTAAGTGCACTGTAGCTCAGCATCACCCACAGAGCAACTCTTCAAACACAGAAAGTAAAACAATCTGCAAGTGATTCAGACTGAGATACCCTTGTTTAACAATGGGATTTCAAAGCTAAGTCTGGTAGGAATGATGATACAGCCTGGACTTTTCTCAGCCCCTCTCTGCAATGCTTCATACCATTTGTACTTTTACACACACTACAGATCTGCACACAGGACAATGTTTACTCCTGGCCCCACCTGATGCAGACATTACCCAGAGAAGTTTTAGAGTTTGGCTGATAAGCACCAAGGGGTGGTTTAAGTATAAACCTCGACCGCTCCACGCTGTACAGGTCTTGTTCTTCAGGTCCATTTGGAGCCGATGGAACCCACAGTGCCAGAAGGCTGGTTCCATGTGAGTTGAGGTGCTTCTGTTCAGCCTGCACATTCACATTTTGTCTTGCAAAGACAGGGTCTGTATAGACCCCTGAGATCAGCAAACTCACCTCCCTGACAACACAGGATTGTGGCCTATTCCTCAGTAAATCCCACAGTCTGGTTTTAAATGTCCCCTGGTCACAGTTCAGCCAAACTCGAGCCAGTGGGTTCAGTACAAGAGTAAATGTAAGAAATCCAACGGGGCACACACAAAGTCAGACTGGGTGATCAAAGAGCTCCTCTTGAGCTCCAGACCTGGGTGTGTACAAAGCAATTGAGCCTCCATTACTTCATCCCAGGAACAACTCAGCAACCTCAGACATCCTTCCATCAGGGAGTTTTCTTCTTAACACTCAGCAACTTCATCTGAATCTCTATAATTTACCTTCCATTTCCTTTCCCTCTTTGTCACACCATGCCCACGTCTTTTCTTTATCAACCAGCCCCTTCAGCCTCTAACACCATCCACACAGAGCTCCAACATGTTTGGACCCTCCTTTTGCTACCAGATCTTCCTGCAAACTCCCATCACTCCAGGATGATCTTAAGGCTTCACTGAAGCTCTAAGTGTATTCTAGTGACTGCAAGATTTTTCCCTCTTAAGTTTCCTATTGCCCTTTATTCGTGTTTCTCATCTTTCAGTCCTCTGTATCATTCTCATATTTGCAGCTCCTCCCCATTTGATATAATTTGCAAGTATTTTCCTTATCCCAGATCATTAATGAAGATGTTAATTAAGACGAGAGCTCACGCTGTGGTAACTCACCAGTAGCCTCTTTGTAACTCCACATCTCTCTGCTCAGCCTTGCCTTTGTTTCTGGCCCCTGTGCTGGGGTTGGGAGCACGTGGAGGAGCTCACACTCCAGAAAAACTCAGGGAGATGGCATGCCTGTGAGGGAAGAGGACTTGGGGATGGCACCTCCTGCCCTCAGGTTCTGTATAAAGCCCCCCTGCCCTCCTCCTGCCCGCTGCTCAGTTTGCCCATCTGTAAAACGGGGTCCATCCGTCAGGTGGGGTGGGAATGGAGGCTGATGGATGACCTGCTGCTGCAGCACAAGGCTGTCAGCTCCTCCAAGAAAATATCCCGCTCCGTTCCTCGAGGAAACACAAACCTGAGCTCTCATGCTCTCAAAATTCAGCAGGAGGCAGACTTGCAGAGGAGGCTTAAGGTGAGAAGGCTGTAGCCCAGGAAATCTGTGCGATACACACGTGTAAATGTTGGCCTGGATGCACACACACATACATACATATAAATATATAAATATATACGAAGAACTGTTGATTCCTCGCTGTGTTTAAGAGGTTATTAACACTAATAGAAAATTACAATTTGCTTAAGTTTCCCAGGACACCTCGCCTAAGAGAGCTCAGCAGCTTTCCCAGCAGTTCACCCAGCATGTCCCCCCATTCCAAATTGGTTTACATTAGCCTGTTCACAAACAGAGCCAGATTCCTCCCCAGATAAAACCTGCACCAGCCATGCATTTTTTCAAACACAGAGTAGCTTGTTTTCACCTCTTTAAAGGCATAAATTCTCTGTAAAGATGAAAAATCTCTGCAGAACCGAACCCTTTTGAAACAGCTCCGTCAGCATCTGAGCTGCATCTCTCCCATTATCAAAAAATACCTTGCAAGAGAAGCCCTTAAGAGAGACCTCTAAATAATGTTATTTTTACATACAGAGAAAGCTCACAGGCCCTCCACAGCCTGACAGCAGCCCTTTTTCGAGGCAAGATGAGTCAGGAGGAAAGGGCAGGTCAAGAACTCGCGCTCAAGGTCACCTCTGTACAAACACCTGCTTGTCCACGGCTCGCACCTGCACCGACTCACAAACACAACGGGGCCGGCTCTGTCGATACAGCCCTTGCCCTGCGCCACAGGGGGAGGCACGACCTCCCTCCCTGCTTTAACCAAAGGCAATCAAAGGGAAGATTTGTTTTTTTTCTAACGTTCCCAGAAGGTCAAGTTTCTCCCCCTCCGACATCGCACTTCTGAAAAGACTAATTGGGCCTTAAAGATTGCAGGTGTCCCGCCAAGCGGGCGCGGCGGCGCATGCTCCCCGTGAATTAAAGGGTGCCTCTGGAAAGTGGTTTCTTTATGCAGCCCGTTGGTTTTCTTCCGGACCCTTCTCTGACATTCACAGAAAGAATAAAATAAAATGGAGACAAACACCAGCAGGGATATTTTCCTGCCGGGATGGTCGGCTGCCCTTCACCCTGTATGGGTGGATCAAGCCCTGTGGAAGGTGTCTTTCCACGCTGTTCGCTCACTAGCTCACCAGTGCCATTAACTGCCACGTATAAAATATCTGTGAGGGTGAACAAGGCTATTTGCTGAGCTCCTTCCCCCTCACCCTCCTTTTGTTTGGGTTTTGACTTAGCATCAAGTTTATTTAAAGTCTTAAGGCTGTCCCTCTCCACCCTCCCAGTGCTTGCAGGAGCATTTCCGTGCAGATCATGTGCCAGCAGAGCCTTGCTAGAGCTGATGTGATGGCCAAGGCCAGTGGATCCTTGCTGGAGGCAGCGTGGGATGTGCCACATCAGAGCAACTCACTGCAGTGCTTCAGCTAAGGGGTTCCTGCTCCAACACACAAAAACCAGGTACCTCACAAATCCCATTAGCTCATTTTGTATAACACTTCTCCTTCCTCTCCCTCTGTTCCCAAGGTTCAGCTGTCTTGATCTCCCATTAACCCTCCAGTCAGCCTCTGAGATCTTTCTTTAAAAATACCTACTGAAGCCAAGTTATGTTAACAAAGCAGGAGGGACAGCCACCCATCCCTTCTGACAATGCCCAGCGTGAGAGGGGACCCCTGAGGATGCAGCAGCCAAGATCCAGAAGTAAACTATTAAAATTTGTCCCACCATAATGCTGGGGGGGTCAGGGATGTCAGAGATCATCCTGGATTCAAGTTTTTAATTTTTCTAAAGGCAGTGCACTGGAGGCAAAGTGCTGAGTGAGATGGATTTTTTTTTTTTCTTCTGAATTACTTAATATGTTGACTTCCCCTTTCCCTGCCAATAAAAAAGTCATTAGGACCTGTTTCAATGTATTCAAATTTGTCCACTAAATTTGTACAAGAGGAAAACAACAGACTTACCAGTCCTCCCTACAAAGACTCTTGGAGGAAGTGCTGGGCATCACTAAAACCATCCCAACATCAAGAACTCAACACTGTGACTTTTAGGGATCCTTTCCTTCCTCCTCCAAATTCACAAGGGAAAGAGCTACAAATGGTTTGAGCTTTCTCTTCTTAAAAGGCTGATGTTCCTGCTACTACACAACCATTTCCCTTTCTTTTACCCTGGAGGTAGTTAAGGAAGAGTCCTCTAACTTGGATTTTGGGCTGAACTGAGGCAATTGCTGCATCAGGGCCACTACCACAGTCACACATGGTGAAAGCCCCCCTGAATTGCAAGCACAACCAGCAACATCCAGGCCAGGTCTGTGGTGCCCCCAAAACAACATGAACTGAAGTGCTCTCAGAGATGCAGAGAAGAGGTTGATGTGAATTCAAACCTCCCCCCTCACATGTTTGGGTCTCAGCCTCCATCCCCATCAGAAGTCCCTGCACTGCTCAAAAGCTGAGTTCAATCTCTCCAGCATTCTCCTGGAGGTACCAGATATGTTTAAGCATATGTTTAAAGGGTGCCTCTGGAAAGTGGTTTCTTTATGCAACCCAAAAACGGCAAGTCAGCTTCATCAATTTGAAAACCACCCCTGTGGAGCTGCTGGGGTTGAAGGCAGCTTAGTCCTCACAAAGAGGGGCAGCATCAGGGCTTTGAAAGAGAAATGTATTTTACAGCATTTCAATCAATACAACGAAAAGTGAGGGATTTTGCTTTAGAGCTCAAGCATCCAGCTACCCCTTGATGCTCAAAGAGCGAGGACATGTTTTAGGGAGAAAGTTCTCCATCTGCCTTGGGTGAATCACATCTAAATGTTTCGAGGAGAATTAGATGAAGCAGTCAAGCAGTAAACAAAAAAAGACTAAAACTTTAAAAACAACCAACCAACAAACCAACCCTAAAGGCCTGAGTGTTTTCAATATCTCACGATTTCAGGGGAGATTGCCATCTCATGTCCTTCCTTCATCCAGCAGCTGATAACTACTGCAAAACAAATGGCAACATGTGCATGGCAGGCACCAGGGAGGCACTGGAGGGATTTGGGGAGGGTGATGAGAGGAGAGGAGCAGCATCCCTGAGACCCTGCTGTGGGAGATGAAGTTGGCAATTGGCTATTATCAGCATTTTCCTGCAGGCAGAAAGCCCTGACACCACCCTCCCAGGCTGGAGCCATACATCTGGACACCAGATCAAGATCCTCAGGCCAGATGTTGGAAATAGAAGTTCCCCAGCCAGCTGCTCTGCACCAAGCACCCACTGCCCTCCCTCTCACACCACCACTGTGGCAGTGTCCCTGCAAAGCTCACACCGAAGCTAAGCCTTCAAAACACAGATACAGCTAAATAAAAGAGCTTCTCTTCCCTTCCCTCCAAAGGAAACAAAATTCAGCGTGATAAATAGCCATCCTAAACCCATGTAATCATTTTAACGCAATGAAACAAGATTTGCTCAAGTTACTGCAGGCTCTAAACTTTGGAGCAAAAGGTGGGAGCGACCTGGCACGATCCAGCAGAGCCAAAGCTGCCCCAGGGAGCAGGGACGGATCGTGTCTCACCCTTTGATACTGCCTCGCTGAGTAGCCCGCCTGCAGCAAGCCTTCACGCCAGCTCCAAATTAACACCATCAATATATGCTCCCAGTGAATCAGCTGGGAAGCCCAGGAAGGCAGGGGAAAAGGTGGGGATGGTTCACAAAATCCTGTGGTTTTAAGCTGGGTTGAATCCTCCTCGTGACAAACCAGGGAAGAGACAAACATCTCCATTTCTGCGGAAGTTTACTGCCAGTCTCCATTTCACGCGCTCAACTTTATCCATCAGTATTTCATCTCTGAATCAAAAAGGAGCCATTTGGAAACAAACACAAATATCTTTGCATTTCACCTTTCAAGGAAAGGCGGGGGCGGCATCCAGCGTAATTTAATGCCCAGGCACAAGTGGGAATCACAAACCAGCCACTTCCTTTCCAGGGACAAAAAAAAAACCCTTAGCTGAACCAATATGCTTTTTTCCATATTTAATAATTTGATTTTGAAGGCTAGTCATATCAAAGAGCAAAATATTCAATATCGTTAATTCAGTTTTGCAAAATATATTCTTAATTTAAAAACGATTTTGCTCGGAGTGGGAGTGTAGTAATAAAGCAGGTATTGACCAGCTCTTATTGATTGTGCTGTCCTCGGGCAAGGAACACTGACCTTGCTCACACTCTTATTGCTCACTCTTTCCCTGGCCTTCTTCATCTATGCTCGCTCAATAATATATTATTAATATATATTTTTAGCAAAAACTGTATGTTACAAGGTTAGGGCTTCTTAGTGATTTTGGTTTTGCTTTTTTTCCTCCCATGCTGACTTGCCTTTGGGGTTCTACAGGGAAGAAAAGCTTTTGCAGACGAGTTGCTCCCGGGCTGCTGTTCACAAACACCTTTACACCAACTTGCTTGGCTGAGCTGATGGAGGCCAGGCGCAATTTCCCCCCCCCTTTCCTTTTAATTGATAGATTGTTCGGCTGCCAGTCCATTAAGGGACCAAAATTCACCAAGTAAATATAGTCAGGGGAAGAGCTATACCTCAGGTATTTAAAAGAAAGATAGCATATATTTCCAGTGAGATTCAGAGTTAATAATGCAATTTAATTGTTGATCGCTCTTTGGAGATAATTATAACTGATTCACCTCTGCCTTGCACTTGAAGCTGTCCTTTACACCTTCCTCAAGGTGGGATTAAGAGTATGGGATGGAGGTGTTAGTCCTTCCAGCCCACGCTTCCACCCCATCACAGCATGAGCACCTCACCAGGACCTGGAGAAGGGCTCCAACATCCTCATTTCACCATTCTGTGCCCTCCCATTGACAGCAATCTCCAAAATGTGTCAGATATAAGCAGTTTTGTGCCTGCAAAACCTAGGCCTGATCCAAATTCCCACAGTTTGCATTGGGTCTACGTCTGTGCTGGTACAAAACTAACTATGGAAAGAGAGGGGTACCTAAATGTTTTGTTCAGTGCTGTTCACAGCATTTTATCTTTTAATGACCAACTTCTATTAGGTGCAAAAAACCTAACTGGAAGTAGAATAAAAAAAATCAACATAAAGGGCAGAATCAGCTGCTGATTTGCAGCCTTTGTGGGGTGAGGTACTGGGGCAGGAGTCTGCAAACAGGGCTGGCTTGGAGGAAACCACCCCATATACTGTTTACTGACCAAGGTCCTTAGCAGATAGTTAAACTTGGCTTCTTTGGCTGGTTAATTCTGCAAGCTACCCATTCTCCCTGTGCATTAGCAGCAGTTATCCAGGAAAAAAAGGGAATTATCTGTGATCTACCTGCAGGACACATGGCATTCCACTGCCTAGCCCACCACGTGTACTGGTATTTGCATGTGCAGCTCGTAACTGGGAGCCGAAATGCTCAATGACACTTTTGTATGAATGACACCATGGGAAAAAAAAATAAAATAAAATAAATTGTATCACATTGTATTCCCAGCCATTGAGGGCTCTTTTGTTTAGTTTGATAATATTACATGTTTAATAAAACACTGTTGAATTTTGATTGCATCTTGTGAGCACAGTCCTTTATCCTTTCGCCAGCTGGCTGATACAAAAGCTTATTTTCTTTTTAAAGACATTTTAATTCCCAATCTCCATCTCTCACTCCCCGGATGAGTGGGAGCTGGGGGCGTGGGCGAGGCACAAAGCCCAGCCTAACACTGACCCCCTTTGGCCGGGTGCTGGGGGGGTCAGCCTGGGATGCCCCTGGGACAAAAGGGGGGGCACACCGGGAACCAGACAGATGCAGGTGGGGGTGGGAAGGCGTTGGTTGGGTTATTTATGCCTCTGTATGAGTAACAATGAGCAGCCTCAACGCTCAGCTAATTATTTTGCTTCGCATCAGCACGAGAGCAAGAAGAAACACACGCTGTGCGTCGGGCCCCGGCTTTTCCTTGGGCATTTTTTACCCTCCAGTGGAAGCGATCAACAAGTTCACCTTGCATTAGGGCTGCATCGATCAGAGCTGATTAAATCCCAAACCGTGAAAAATGTCATAAACTCTCCTTCATGATCAATTTAGGTGGAAAGTCCCCATTTCAGTGCTTCAAGATGCTGAGGCTGTTTCCAGGGGCCCCTTCAGCATCCGAGGAGCTGATGTCTAAGCCATGGATGCCTCACGTGCATCCAAGTGCCAGCACCTCCCTGAAGAAATCTCTATAACCAACCAGCAAGTTTAATTGTGCAGAGGCACAGGCCCTCAAACTCCACCAGCTACACCATAAAAAAGCTTCATTAATTCTGGTACCTTTTGGGGCTGGGCCAGTAGGGAATTATTATGTGCCAGCCCAAGCCCAGTCTTCTCAGATAAAGAGAGCTCAATAACATGGGTGGTATCAGGTCCCTGGGACCCATTTCCTAATCCAAAACCCAAAACTGTTGCAGAGCCTGCAAGCATGAGGAGACACTTCTCAGTTTAAGGAATTAAACAGTCTGTTACTCAAGTAACTTCTCCTTTCTCTCTCACCAAAATACCAGCAAGCCAAACACACAGAAAGAGCTTCCAACAAATTCTCCTGAGATATGGGAAAAAATTGGTGAAACCAGGCCCTTCTTCACTTCCAGCTCTACTCCATCTCATCAGCCACACATCCAAGGCCCACAACCAGCATTTCTTGAGCTAAGAAAACACAAGTTTTTCTTGCATTAACGTAACAGTGTCTTTAAAAAATGTAGATTTGGAGGCAGAGATTATTTGTGGTGCTGTTGATATGTTGCTGCAATAGCAAAAGATGTACACAATATTTACACTGTATTTGACCACATAAAACATGTGGTACACAGACACAATTTTTCATTAGATGAAAGAGAGCCAGAGGGCTCATCATGCTGCCAGTGCTAGCGCTCCTGGTTTTCCCCCTTATTTTTTACCTTCAAGAACAAATACAGTTTTAAACCATCATTACTGTATTTGGAACAGTTAATATTTCATATCGTGACATCGCTGCTCAGAGGTAACAGGTTTAGTTGATTACTATTTGTTTATAGTGCTGGAGAAACCTGCAATCATAGAGAACATAAAAGGATTGCAATTAGATCTATTGGTTGAGAGCTGCACTTCCCTGACCCACTGTAAAGTGCTTAGCACTATCGAAGAGATAATGCCTACTTGCAGCTGGCACATCTGTACATAATAACATGGGCTGCATTGACACAGCCACTAAAGACTGCCACTACCCTCTTTAACTAGCAGCAGAAAACAGAGCATGCTTTTAAAGAGCGTATCAACAAAACCCCTTCCACATTCCGCCAGAATTAGCGCGCTTGCTGCGCCGCGTGGCTTTTCCTTCCCGCTCCTGGTTCTTCACAGGCTCCCAACAGAGACTTTGAACCAAAGGCCAGGGACACACCCAGGTTTGGCATCCTGGTGTCCTGTTTGAGGCAGGGGTGAATTCTGCCCTCCTGACTCTCTGTGAAGCATTTCCCCAGGAAGGGAAATGCAAGGGAGGCTTGCAGCAGGAATACCATAAGGAAAACCTGCTTTGCTATGATGGGGTGGGCAAAGCAGGGCCTGACCCCACCTCTGCTGAAGTCACAGAGACTCCAGCTCCTGATAATTTTCATTTAATGAAGACTCTGAAGCTATTGCTTTACCTCAGATGTGAGTGCAAATGCAACTCACAGGACACACTTAAATATTTTCTCTACTCGGGGACTGAATTGGCTGAATTCTATGGGGGAGCATCACACATTTAGCACCAGTTAGTTCATCCAGCCCTGCTCCATTCACAGATTTGTTTTTAAATTGTTACTTCATTTTATGGCAGGCTTCTCAGCCTTCCCTTACTCTGTTTAGCATCCCACGGAGGACTATGCTTCTGGGACATAACTTTATTTACTCATTTCAAGGTCCAGTTGGATGGAGCTTTGAGCAAATACTCCTCAAGTGGACACATCTGGTTCCTTCATTCCCAGAGCACCAAGGAAGCAGACATTTGAACCAACTGCAAGGTGATCCACGCAAAACTGATATAAAAAGCTTCATAATATAAAAGGAAAAGTTCAATAAAACCTGAGAAGTTCATCACCTTGTGCCAAGATCAAGGGTAGTGGCGTAACACACTGAAAAAAGGGATTATACAACTATATGGCTGAAGAGAAGATTCCATCTCCTCTTATGACAGAAGTAAAGGGCTCCCACTGCAAGGAAAATTCCAAATTTTTCTGAGAAATTGAGTTGTAGTAGGGAAAAAAAAAAAAAAATGTTTGGATTTGACCTCCTCAAAATACTGGCTGAGATATGGTCAACGCCTTCCATTTTAATCCAATTTAAGATGGGGTTTTTTCCCAGTTTACTAAACTCAGTTTATTTGTTACAATGTAACTTACAGATAGCAAAAATATTTTTACTTTTATTGTATTGTTATTTTTATTAGTTGGCTGTGACTATTTTGTTATGACTGAAAGACTCCGAAGCTGTGGGAAATTATACTTTAAGGTTATAATAACCAACAAATCCTCCTGTGGTGTGAGAACAGATCCAGGTCCTTTTTCTCTGGAATAAGAGACACAGCAAGTACACCAGAGCTACTTTAGGGCTATGGGCTACATCATCTTCCATGCTCCACCACGTTGGAAGCTGGAAAACTTTCTTCTTGGTATCTTGGTGATGCTTAGAAATGGAATTCCCAGCTCTCTCTAACCCATCCCATTTTCAGATTCCAGGAGTGTTGAAGGAAACAATAAACATCATTTTTAGAGAATGGATGGTGCCAGGTCTCACAGTTTAAATGTAAGGTCTGGAAATTTGATGCTTTTCTTAAAAGTCACAGCTTGTGGAGGGAGTCCTGTGACTATAAAAAACACTAAATTTTTAATTGTACTTGTTGCTCATTCTTTTCATTCCACTCATTCTTTTCAGGACTGAAAGGAAAATCTGGACAATAAATCCTAGAAAGGCCAACACACAAAACTGATACAATAAAATAACCCAATTTTGTCAGCTTCTCACTGGGGACAGCCCCACCAGACTCATCCTGGCCCAACCTGGCCCTTGGTGAGACTGAAGCAGACAAGACCTAAAGTTTTATGGTTTGCACGAGAACACAGCCAGGGCTTTTTTGCTTTGCCTCTCACCTGTGCCACCCCAACACACCAAGAGCAGCCAGGGCCATTATTGAGCAGATCATTTGCATTCCTTCCTCTGCCTCCCCTTATCTCTCTGCTGTATAAGAGTGCATGTGGGATCCTGTCATTCAGAACGTGCTGTTAGGATGCAAACACCAGCTTGATTGCAGCACAGAAACACCACTCCCCACCAGAGGAAGGAATCGCTGCAGAAATCGTTGGGTCTGGGTTTGTTTATGTTGCAGCACTCCAATAAGTGGAGCAGCTGAGTGTTTATCCTACTGCAAGGAAATTCATGTTGGTATTTGTAATAAATGGTTTTAAACTTGAAGGGATAAAAACAATTTTAAAATCTCTGGACGAAAGGAAGGGAGAAATGGGAAAATGATCTCAGCAAAGTTTTTCTGTATGCTTTTGCATTTTCTTCTCCTGGGAATCCTCAGCCATGGCTGCACCTTCAGCAGGCACCCCATTCCCAGAGTGGTCCCAGGCTCATCCACCACCTCAACAAATCCCAAAAGGATGAGGAAGGAAGGCAAGCACACGGCAGGAGCCACAAAGTCCGCTGAAATCCCACATATCCCATTTCTGTGCTGTTCCAGGTGCCGAGGATAAGTCCTCTATAAATTGCAGAGATAAATTCCCATTCACAGGTACATAAGCAAAAATCCCACCTAATTTCAAGCCATTTGCACTGTTCGTGCATGTCTGAAAATGAGTCTTTGCTCAATAGCATGCTTGGCAGGTTTCAAGAAATAAGGGAAAAAGTCACATTTCTAATACATCTGAAGCACATCAGCTCTGGTTACACAATATCATAAGCATCCAAACCCTTGAGCCTGCATGGCTTTGTACCTGGGAGTTTGAAAAATGCAGCCTGAACGCCTGACATGGGCATTTGGCATTTCTTGTGAGAATGAATTGCTTCAAAATTGGCTACCTAAGGTCTAAGCAATGAGACATGGTAATGATGCTGAAATGACGGTGGAAGGAGGGAATCTGTTGATGGCACTGGAGTGGGAACAATATTATTATTCTCATTGTTTCGATATCACCAGCACGTTATCCACAAAATAATGGAATATAATGAAGCGATTTATCCTCTGCAGACACATATTTTATAAAGGCTCAGAAAGAAAGGACAGATTTCTAAATTGCCTTGGCTATTCAAATTTAGACCAACACAAAACATACTAGAAATGACAGGAATTTTTACCCACTTTGAGAAGACAGTGAGGATGCTCAGAGACCCCGTGGAAGGATTCAAGCCCTTCCCTTTTTAATTCCACTGAAGAGTTCACTTCTTCACAATATACACGAGATTCTTTTGGACAAAACACCTGATTGTTCTTCCTCTTAAATCATGGAAACATGGATTTTACTGTGAATGCATAACCAATGGATGCAAAACTCACTCAAACTTGCCATCTGAGAGAGTGACTCTGCACGCTGTCCTCCCCTATGTGATATTTTAGCCCCAAATTCTGCACCACCTGTACCGCACTCGGCCCCTCATCCAACACTGTTTTTACCTGCCAAAGAATTTTTTAAATTTAAGCCAGCACTGATGTCTGCTACAGCTGTGGGACCTCACTTTGCTGTTGAAGGAAGGATTACTGAAGGATGGATTTACTGGCTTTCTCCAGTGGGACCTCAGTTGGGGGGAATCTCCTCTATGAAATCGAAACCACAGGTTGCAAATGCCTCTGGGCAATCCATGCCTGGTTTGCAAAGAGCCCTTGTGTTTCTTCAGCCTGCCAAAGGGATAAAACCCAGCCTAAGGAGCACATTACCTTGCAGAAGAAAGCAGTAGGCAGGCATTTTGAAAAGCACGTGCATGCGTACTGTAGAGAGATGGTATCAGCAGGTTATAGATTCCCTAATTCATAGAGTATCAAAGATCAATTAATTACTTAAAAGGCAGCTATTTGCTGCCATTCTGATGGAGTTTCTCATCTCAGATTTTATTCACTGGTTTTCAGAAATCTATAAACTTCTTTCCCTTTTTCTTTCTATTTTTTTTTTTTTAAGTGGTAGGAGATATTCATTTAAATAAAAGAGGAGCCATGACTTTTTTCCATTGGTAATCTGGTCTATGTGTTCCCCGCAACTGAGCGTTTTCCGAAGGGCCTGACTGTCTGGGTTAATTGTTTAATGCTTTTAGTTAGAATTAAACTTTGCACCTGCTCTGACAGTGATAAATTAAATGTGCTCCTTTTCCAATACTGTTGCCCTCTTTAAGTAGAGACCAAGAAGTGTATCTCCCTTCTTTCCCAGCGTTTGAGGAATCTGTGCTACACTTGAGTGTAAACCAGTATAATTTGTCACTAGAGCTAGCGCCAATTAAATTGATTGCGTTGGACTGAACTTTAGGACCTCTAATGCAAGCACTAAGGGAAAAATGGGCTTTTTTTCTGCCCATTTCCCCATGTGGCACTTAGACATAGCTCAACAGTGGAAGGCTTTCAAGGTTCAAAAGGGTTTTATTTTCAAAAGAAATGGGCATTGATCAGTTGCATTTAAAGGCAAAGATAATTCCAGAGCTTGAAGGCTGGATTTGTGTTTAAGGTCTAAATCTCTTTCTTTAACCTTGGGGGGCCAGTATAACATAAAAGCCACAAAGAGATTAAGATTACAAAGGGTTTGCAAGTGTAAATGATGCAGTGGTATTCTTCAAACACAACGCAGGCCGGCTTCACCACCACGGCCAGGGTCAGCATTTGATCTGTTGATTTTACACCTGTAAAAACAACTCGTGTTTATTTGTCACTTCGGCGTTATCTTGGCAAATGTTTGGGCGAGAGCGCTCCGGCGCTGAACTTGCTCGCGCCGGGGAGTTCAAGCTCTCCTGCTTAAAGCTGATTGAAAAGTAAACACTCTAAAGGTCATCCTGGCAGAGACAATACAAAAAGCCTTTTTCTTTGTCAGTGTAACGCAGCCCACGTGAAGGGTCGGAGCAGGACGTGCTGCTGTAGTCTTAAGTCAAGGCATAGGGTTTGAATGCCTGGGGAGCTGACTGCAGGGCGGGCAAGGCGCTCGTTCATTCATTATGCAGCCCGCATCGGCCGCCTGTGCTGGCTGTAAATATGCACCAAGGAATCACTCTTTGTACCTCCAGCTCTGCAGAGAATTCCCCCACTCGCAGCCCTAAGGCATCCCAGACTGGGAGAGGCATCCTCGCAGGTCAAGGCTGTAGTGGCAGTGACCAAGGAGGAGCTCTCCTTGGTGCGGTGCCTTTCCATGGCTGGTCCAACAGCAGATATGTCCAAAAGTACCATTTTTTAGCCATTCAGAGGCAGGCACTTATTCACATCCCCTTTTGAAAGGGGGCTGGCCAATAGTCCATGAAGGCTTACCAGAACCTTTTAGTCTGGGGCCACAATCATTTTCCAACAGCCTGTGTCAGGTCCGTTGACTGCATGAGGCTTCCTCGCTTGTAAAGTCCCAGACACACTGAAGGGAAGCCCATGCCTCCCCAGAACTCTTTTCTTTTCTCACAGAGGAAGAAAGAAGTACCAAAGTCACCTCTGTGCACCTGGGATTGTAATTCTGCAGCATGAAAGGAACAAGTGTCAAAGAAAATAATTGCTAAGATGGAGCTGGACAAGCCAGGGACCACAGCGCAGATTTATGCAGCATCATGTTAGACAAAGAAACTGTCCAGTATTTTAAGATGGTTTTTAGATGATGTTTAAGGTCCCTTCCAACCCAAACTACCCTGTACTCTTCTGATTGGCACTACATGAATTTGCACATAAATACTTACATGGAAAGGATATTTAAAGTGGTTCTATGTGTATATAAATGGGTGCACAAGTGCATACATCAGCAGGTGCACAGGGGGTGAATAACTGGCATCACTTCTTTATGGACACTCACCAGACTGCCCCATTCCCATCCTGATCCTTGAGACAATGGTATCTTTGCTTCCAAAATCTAAGTGAAGTTCAGACACCATCCATCTTGACCTTCATGGCTGGCAACAGGCACAAACAGCCGCCCACACGTGTAGGCTGTGCACAGCTCCCCAGCACAGCATTACCTGCAGCTCACAGCAGGGACCGACATGGAAATTAACAACCCCTAATCAGAACTCATCAGCCAAGCACAGGCACCCACTGCTGGGGGCAGGTGCCCACAGGCACGTTTATGTGGGGACAGTGGGTGTATCTCCATAGATGTATGAGGATGTATAGACCAGATGCCACTTGCTCTGGTGTCTGATCTGACTGTGAAACATTTCTGTTAGCACCTGATAACTGAAAAGAGAAATAAGAAGCAACTATTTCAAAGCTACCAGGTGGTTTTTTTCCCTTTTTTCCTTTTTTTTTTTTTTTGAGACACTTGTTTCAAACTGTGCAAAAGAAAGTAAATGTTGAAGCAAGATAAACTGCACTTGAAGCCCACTCACACAAGACAACTCCTCAGCTCACCTCATACTGAAGCTATACAGTGTACCCAAACTAGAAATCAAGTAGAAGCCATGCCTGGGAGCTCCAGCTGCTGAATTTACCAGCTAGAAAGAGTGCACTGTGGCTGACCAGCACAGTTCTGCTCCTTGGGAAAGGGAGCAAAGGAAGGGCACAAAGGCCAGTATCATTCCTCAGGCTGGAAATTTAAGACACATGCAAAGCCGATTGCAGTTTTGTTGCTATTTTCAAAAGTGAAAGTTGTTTCAACAGAAGCCTAATCTGTGTATGTCTGGAATAGGAATGAATGGATTAGCCTTTCAAACCCTCCAAGATCAGGTCAAGATCATCCAAGCAAACCACAGCTACAGCAAAGTTGAATTCCGCATCCAGCAACTTGTACCACAAACACAACAGTGCTTACTGTAAAAAGTGCCCGACGTCCCTGTGCTGCTTTGAGGAGCCTTTTGAGGATGACTAAGAAAGGAAAAGATTAGTAAACAGTGATGTGTGTACCCAGATACACACCAGGCATTAGTCATCCAGCGCGTTACCTGCACCGACTGGCCAGGGACGCCTCCAGCCATTGTTTGAAAGTCCTCTCCTGATTACAGCCCAACAATGGCATTGTTTGGGTGGAACTGCAGGTATTTATGTTGGGCATTCAGCTTTTCCACTGTTCCTTGATTGGTTCTTTTCAACTGAGTCCCATTAAATTAAAGTTCCTTCGCTGAGCATATCAAAGTAACACCTGAGAATTTTTCATAAGCATTACTTGACCCAGCTGGTGCATTTTCATGTTTGAAAATGATTTTCACTCACAATGGGGATGGTTTCTTCTATTGTCAGGAAGTTGCTTTTGTTTCGTTTGATGTCACTAACCAGCCCAAACCTCAAGTGCCGTTATGATATTTGGCTGAGGTTCTCCAGATCGTGCATTTCTTTGGAGGGGTTATTGTGAAAAACAGCCCTAATCTGAGTCAGGCAGAGAGAACGGGAATCTGGGTCACCTTCTGCTCAAATGAGTCCCCAGATCATCGAGCAGGGAAAGCCAGAGCTGCAATATACCCCAAAATCAGCAGAAAACAGATTTCCCATCAGAGCCTCTTCCTCCAGAGGTTCAGTGACAGGTGAGAAGCATTTCTGTACTTAAAAATACAATTTATATTTTTGACTGAAAGAGAAAGGTCATTGCAAATTGTAAAGGAGCTGGAGGGAAAGTTTCCTAGTGCATCGGAAAAAAGTTTTCTGTGGATGAAAGTGGTAAAGTCACTAAAGCCTGTGGAACACAATCAGCTCTAGAATTTGGGGCTGCTCATCTTCCTCAGCTTGGGGGCAAAATACTTTCTGGATATGTTTATAAGACAACACGTGCTTCTGAAATCGTGTAAAGGTCTGGCTCTTTATCCACAAGCAGGCAAAACATCAACCACTTTGGGAAATTCATTACCCATTGCCCTGGGCAATCACCTCCCTGTCCCCACCACCACCTCCTGCTGTTTTCCTCCTAATGTAAACAACCCCCCAAGCCCCTCTGTCTCTCCCTACTTGACTAAATCCAGCCTCATCCCACACATTTTCCTGCAGCAAACCATTCATTCTGACATATATCCATCCTAAATCCTGTAATTCTTCCATGAGGAAGAAATTAGCCTACAGCACATTTCCATCACTTGTGGCTCAATCATGACAGACCCCATCTCTCTCTCCCTCACTCTCACACTGCATTCCCTCTTCCACAGTCCCATGGATCCTGGATCTCCAAAAGCCTGCCCCAAAACATTTCAGGTTCACCCAATAGCACAAAATCAAGAGGAAGGAGAGAACACACAAGTGATCTTCATTCCCTTCAAGGATGTGTCTAATAACCCTCAGTATCTAGTACATATATAAGCAAATCACATTAAAGGCACTGGAGAGATTTACACCGGTTTTGGTGTTTTTTGTTTCTTTTTTTGTTTCTTTTCCTAGTAGAATTAGCAATGAGGGAAAAAACCACCCTCATTCTCGGTTATGCTCCTTTGATATAGAGGCTTTCATGAGAACATAATTGCTGATATATGAATTGAGTGGCAAATGCTCTAAAACCCACGAAAAAGTTGGAATCCTAACATTTAAAAAAAAACTCTGGCCCATGTTCTGCATAAAAAAAACACATTTTGAAATACTAACAACAGACGTGAGCAAAGCTGGTGACACCCCGCAAATAACTCCCAGAAATGTTCATTGAAATTTTGCTTTGTCAGTTTGGGCTGACTTTGTGTCTCCCTTGTTGTTTCCCTTGGTTATCCCAATGCAAGAAGGTACCATCAGGGATTGCTCCAAAAAAAGAGAAAATTTCAAGAAAATGTGAGGGGTACTCCCAGAAACTTAATTTTCTATGTTTTAGTTTCCATTTCGGCCATTAAAACCAGTCTGAAAGCATTCTTTTCCTCCAACCAAACAGGAAAATGCCACATGCTCCATCCGAAGGCAAACCTGCATTTTGCTTTGACTACATGTGCAAACCTGATCTATTTATTAATTCAGCAACAGAGCTAATTGAGAAATCATTTCAAGTAAGTACCTCATCTGACACAAAGGTTGTATTCCTGCTAATAACTGCAGACAGAAAAGAGGCAAAGCAGGACCACAACACGATGATGAGCTCTTGATCTCTAGCAGGGAAAGGCAGCAACCCTGGAGCCCAGGGGGCATCTTCCAGGCCCAGCCACGGCTCCAGACAAGGAGCAGGACACCAGCATGGCAGCAGTGCCCACCATCAGTCCCTCACACAGGGAGTTGTTAATATAGAAAATTGGTTAATATAGAAAAATGGAAGGGAAGGAACAACATCCACATCTCAGAAGGTGTCCATGGCATGCTGAGGAAGGCAGATGATACCAGAGCTAAGATCCGCTTCAATTTCCTCTATTTCAGTGTAGAGCCTCGGCCAGGAGGATCCACACCTTCTCTTCCATCTAACTGGTGATCATCTATTGCTCTCCACCCCACCATCCTACATCTGCTCTGTTTTTAACAGAATAAGCTACTATTAGAGCCAATCCTGGAGAGAGGGACCCCTACACCCCAGGAAAAATGATGGGTAGAAAGAAACATCCACTGAGAGGCATTTTTGAACCTCCACGCAAAATGACAGGCTTTGTTTAACCCAAATCTCGGTCCATGCTGTGGCACATCATTCCACATGGCATTCCTGCTTGGAAAGAGTAACCTCAGCAAAGCCACAACTAATGCAAAACCTCTGCCTGTCTTGGGGCAAGTGAGCAGTTGACTGAGATTTCTCCTGCTGTCTTTGCCTTGATTGCAAATAAGAGACATGGTAAGAAAAGTGATTATGCTTATATTCAAGTGGCTGAACTTGTTGGTGGGGTGGGGTTTTTTTTTCCCCCCCTACTCTCCTCCTTTTTAAAAAGACATTCCTTAGACAGCTGAGCTAATAGAGTCCAACATCTTTGATGATAGTGATGCTAACACTAGAAACAAATTATAGTGTTCAGAAAGTTTGAAAGACTGAAAAGAAATGCAGAACGTGTAACACCAAATTTGCCTGTCAAGTACTTTTTTTTTTTTTCTTATTACTGCTTGTTTCATTTTATTTTATTCTTAAAACTGATGTTTCTGCAGCTATCTGCCTTCCCCATTGGAAATTCCAGGCTTGGAGAATACTGATTTGCAACTTCAATCACCACCTGACAAATACAGTCCCCACTAAGTGAGAGCTGATTCATAACAGGTATTTCAAATTTTCAGAAGTCACAACATATCACCCTAAAGTGAAGCATTTCATTCACAGGACACACTCTTCTGTAACCAGAAAATACTTTTAATTTTACATGTTTAAAGAGCATAAAGCCAACTTCATATTTTGACTGCAAGTAGCCATGTGCTTACACTGCCAGCATCACCCGGCTGAGCTGCTCAGGATTCAGCAGAAATTCCCTTAAACCAAACCAGCTGAGAGTCTGGCTGAACATTTGGACATAACTCTGGCTCTCTACATTTGTTTTCTGCATTATTTCCTCAGAAAAAAACAAACCCAAAACCAGGCAGGTCCAAGCTTTGCTGCACCAGATGACCAGCTACAAGCTGCCTCTTCACCTTGAAGATGGAGTAAAAGAACACCCAACCTCAGCAGGTGTAAGTAACCAGATAATGTGTGCCCAGATAATAAAAGCAGGCTGAGATCCAGGAGTTATGGATGCTCCGTGCTGGCTTTTCCTTTGTGCAAAAGGACTGCACAAAAATGTGCACCTTGGCAAAGATGCCACCAAAAAGGAGAAAGAAACGCTGTGGGACACATGTTTATCATGCCCAGAGGAAGGACAGAAGTTGTCCCACAAAGGTCCGCTGTTCTTAGAAGAAATAACATTGCCATGAATGGTGGAAGGTGGAAACAGATGATCTTTAAGGTCCCCTCTAACCCAAACCATGCTAGGATTCTATACTGCTTTTTCTAGGTTTGAATCAGCAGAAACACTCTTTTTGCATTGAAGAAGTTATAATAAAAGCTGGAAGGTTTATGTTGTCTTGGTTTCATTTCACTGATACTCTTGAGTGTTTAACACAGATCTGCCCTCCAAAAACGTGCTGGAAACAGTGCATAAATGAGGACTTCTGAGAAAAGGCATAAATGAGAATGGGCTGAGCCTTTCTAAATGTAGCCACGAATGACATCCAATTTAACAAAATGGTACAGAGAGAATCAGGTGCTCTCCTGGTTTTCCACAGCTCCACAAAAGTCTTCTTCAGTTCTCTGGGTCTGTGTTGGCTTCTCACATCCTAAATTTCACATAGGCTCTCGAGTTCAAAAACAGAGCATAACTCAGCCCAAACAAGAACACTTCCACCTGACTCTCTAACTCAGGCCAGATTAGCTCAAAACTCAGCCCAGGCTCATCAAAAGCTTTGCAAAACCTCGGGGAGCTTGGGCTGAGTTGGGGTGTGTAATGGGTTTCAGCTGCAATGACTTTCACCCGGTTTGGGGTTTGCGCACTGAAGTTTTCCCACAGTCCCCATTAGGGCTCAGATGGGAACTGCTGCTCCCCACCCACCTCTCTTATCTCTGCATCTCACAACTAATATTATTAAGCTGATGCATGTGCTTTGCTCTTCAGCCATGGGAAACAATCCTCCTCCTGTCCCTTTGATTTTCGTATTGAACATGAGAACATGCACCTAAATTGGAGGGTTGCAGCATATTTTATTTTATATTTTATTTTGACCTCAACCAGGACTGTCTCATGGGTAACAAAGGATATTTTTAGACCACACAGAACACCGAAGTTTTTTGTAGGCTGAGATAATTTGATGTTTGATATTCACATTTAGCCTAAAGGTGCCTGGAACTTGGTAAGCTCACAGCAGTCACAGTAAGAGTTGGTTTCACCTTTGGATCCTGGGTCTGTACACTCCCTTAAGCACCTTTCTAAGGATAACCATGCCTTGTGAAATTATGTTCTATCTCATCTCTACCTCCCTGAAGGTGGGTGGTGCCACAGAGAGAAATTAAGCCTGAGCAGAGCTGGCAGGAAGTTCCCAATTTTGGTTCTGGTAGCCAGGCCAGTCCATTTGATGCTGCTCAGGTGGCTTGGTGCAGCCATTTGGCACAGAGACTCCATGGGATTACCAAGGTGTCCTCCATGCCCATGTTCTTCATGGTTACCAGCACAAAATTTAACCCAGCACACCCTGTCACACCAGAAGTGACACCAGCAGATGGGTGCAACTGAAATCCCCTGCCCAGTAATGAAATATACCAAATTTTGGGGGAGTACAAGACCACTCAGCCTTCCTGCCCTCCCTGGACCGACATTTTGTTAGCAACAGATACCAAAAGCAGCAAAAACTTACTTGGGTTGCTACTTATTCTAAAAAAAGCGTCCAGAAAAGCAAATTAGGAATATGGGGAAGGTTGCACAACAGGAATGGAAAAAGAACAGATTCAAGTCAAACCACAATCCAATAAAGAATTACCAACTTCAGCAAATGATGTTGACTTCACTAATTGCTAAAAACCCTCAAGTAATAATTCTTCCTGATGCTATTTTTTAAATTTGGTGGTGATTGCTCTGGGAATGGTTACACTTTTACTGAGATCAACATTCGAAAATCATCTTGGGTCTCTGCTGCAACATGCAACAGGCATCTCCAGCCCTTCTGGCTCCCAAAAGGGTTCTGTCCATGCATTTGCTTTGGACCACAGATCTAAAGGGTCTAAAACATTCTAAAGGGCCCTAAAGGACCCAAAGACTCCCCACAACCCAGCAGGCTCTTTCCAGCTCTGGCAGCCACATCCCCAAGGTCCTTTGGGCAGAGAAGTCCAGTCCTGTGGTCCTTGCAGGTCAAGTGAAACTTAAAGACAACACTTTATCCTCCCACAGGACATCATGTGAGATTTCTACAGAGCTTAAGAGACACAACATTACCCAGGATAATCAGTTTTGAGAGTCTGAATCAAAGCCTTGTGTTCATCTTTCTATTCTCTGAGTTGCAATCAAGCTATAAAATGGGGAATAAAATTCTTTTCACAGGAAAACTGAGCTTGTCTTCCTAGTACTTCCCAGACTTTTAGGATGACATTATTCTTCCTCACAGGGAAAGGAACAGCTTATCCTTGTCACTTTTCTGCAAGAGATTTTCCACTTTAAAAAAATGCCACAGACTATCATGGGACTTGCTTGGGAATTTGAAATCAAACCAATTTTTCCAGTACAAAAAGGTGGTTCTGTAAAACCAAAATTATCCAGGAGAAAGTATTGATTTTTTTTTTTCCTGGGAATATTCACATTACTACCAGGAAACAGTTATTTTCTTCTGTGCCTGTTCAAAGTTAATCAGAAATATTCAGATGGTCAGAATGACCCTGAAAGGTTCCACATTTCCAGTGCCTTTCCCATGGCAGGGCTTGTCTTGCTCCAGGCTGTATCCCAGACTCCACACCATGGATGTCACCATACAGCACCATTCTCTGAGCAGTGTCTGGGGTCAATCAGAGTAAATATAAAAATGCCAGCATGAATTGCTTCTTTTTTTAAGTTGTTGGGGGTTTTTTTGTTGTTTATATGTTTGTTTGTTTTTAACTTATTATTAAATTCAAATTTGCATCATTTCCTCTGGAACAAAAAGTGTTGAACCTGTAAAATTTTCATTTCCATTTCTGTGAGGTGGCCATTCCCATTTTTGTTAAACCAAGTCTTTAGTTTTTGTGGGGTTTTTTTCCCCCTATTTTTTTTTTCTTACTTTCTGAATTCCCATTTTATCAGCCCTTTATTTTTGATGATGCTCCTGAAGGTGAGTAGATCAATCCCACAGATTCAGGTTAGGCTGGAGGACAGATTTGGAATGCCTGCATCTCCCTCCTACCTTTGCTCACTTTCTGGATTGTTTGCACTCAGGAGATCACAGTGCTTAAGTTTGGCTCTACTTAACTAGGCACAAGAAATATAAAAATGTTCAAACAAAAGGGCTGGAGACAGCAAAAAACAAACTCATGCATGGTTCCTGCAGTGCAGAAACTCTAAATATTTCTGGCAGAATCCAGCTATTTATGCTTATCCTCTACTTTACTTGTTTTCACTTTTGTTCAGTAAAGTAGAGCCCAGACTAAATACAGGAACAATTAGACCTGGAAAATATTTAAACTATTTATTTATCTGCTGTTTGGCCAACCTGAATGTTTAACATCAGATATTTTTAGCTGGAAACTCTTTTTTTTTCTTCCCTCCCTTGCACATCCCACGCATTTTAGTGGTGAAGTTCCAGGGGTCCATGGTCTTTTTCTGGAGGAGGGAGACTGACACTTAATACTGGGGGCAAGGAGAAGCACTGGTAACTCCTCAGTACAAATGCAAGTCAGAAGCAGCAGAATCTGGGTTTTAGTGTGATGTATAAATAAATACATTAAATAACATATATAAAATTACAGCCAAACAAGTCAGGTCACTCCCTCTGATGTCACTGCACTCAAGACCCTTTCTTGGGAAATTTAGCTGTGTTTTTAGGATTTCTAAAATAGCCTGAAGTTCTGGGTGTTGCAGCAGGATTTTAAGAGAGGATTTAGCACTCTATTGGAAATCAGGTGGGAGTTCCCAGTGGTTCTCAATGCCCTTGGCTGGGAGCCACCCACAGCATGGGGCCAGGATGCCCAGGGAGATATTTCTGGAAAAGCACCAGCAGTTCATAGAATAGTTCTCCCTCTGGACCTGCCTGTGGCCCCAGAGCCGCTGGAAGGGACTGTGGCACAAATGTGGGAGCACATCCAAGATCTCTCCAGCCAGGCCCCCTCCCTCTACAGGCACAGAAGGGAACATGTTGTTGAACACATTAAAACGAAAAAGGAAAAAAAAAATTGCTAAAAGCACAAATGGTTTTAAAGCTGTATAAATGTGAAATTAAATGTTCATTGCATGTTAAGCTTCCTAGACTTAAGGATAAAGTCCCTTAAACTGAGCAAACCCACCTGTCAAACCAGCTCACTGGGAGCCCTATCTGCCTGTAATGTCTCAGGTTGTCTGGCTACCTCAGATCTGCACCAAAAAGCCCTCCTAAAAACTCCCCAAGAGCTTCAAAACCTCCAGGGTTTGTAGTCCTGACAGAACTTTGCAAATGCAACTTGAAATTAAAGGTTGAATATAACATGGGAGCTGACCTGCTCAGACCTTTTTTTTTTTTTTTTCCCTTTTTCCTTTCCTTTTTTCCTTTGCTTCTTAAAAAACAAACATTAAGACACTATTTTAAATTACCCACAAGTCAAATTGAACTCAGCCCTGGATTGTGGCCCAGGATTTTTCCAGATGGACAAAAATTATCACTGCGCTGAAGTCAAGTAAACCTATCGCTTCTTCAGGCATCTAAGAAAATAATCAGCTGTCAACAAACAAAAAGAGCTTCTTCAACAACTGATGGGAGCTTGTGCTCAGAAGTTCATCCAAGTCTTTATACAACTTTTGCTTCCTGGAGAAAATTGTTATTTCTGGAGAAATAACACAAAACTAGCACTTCTTGCCCATTCCTACCTTCCCCTGCCCTTTTCCTCCCCGCTCTGTTCAGCGCCGCCAAACCCTGCACCAGCGTTTGCTCTGGCTTTGAAGGGATGAGAAAGTGTTTTTAAGCAACAGAGACACTCCTGGATAAATTCTCCCTTGGGAAATAAAATCCATGAGCAGCCACTCCACGTCAGACATGGTTTATGTGCAGCACGTGGAGCCGGGCTGGAGCCCAGGTCTGCGCGGCTCTGCCTGTGCAAAGCCGGCCCAGGTAAAATCAATAGGGGAAAGGGAAAAAAGAAAGAGAATTATAGCAGATTCTGCTTCTAGTCAAACTCAGATGGATTTTAAAAAAATTAAATAAAATCCCTCAATTGAATAGATTTTGGGGCCAAGACCAGATGCTCATAAAACTTTGATAAAGACAGGATGAAATATGCGTGTGGGGGCTGGTTTGGTAACGCTTCCTTCACATTCACCCACTCCCTTCCTCTGCTGCCTCTTCCCAAACCAAAACATCCAAGTGGAGCTTTTCCACCCAGGGCAGGATTCTGCCATCCTCCCACCCCTGTTTTCTTTATTTTTTTAAACGTTTTGAGAAGCCTGGACCCAAGCTGGTCTCACCAAGCCCTATGCCAAGGGTCTTCTGAGGAGCACTCTCTGATAAGTAAAGCCTTGATGAACAGCAAACACCACCCACACACTGAAAGCAGGGGGGAGCTGGCAGTGTTGGTCCAAGAGCAAAATTTTTCCATAACAAACAATTCCTAGGGATATTTCTTCAATTTACTGGTTTCCAGACTGCAGCATCTCCTTTCACAGCTCCTGTTCTGCTCCACACACAGATAATTAAGGTTCTGAGTGTCCCTTCTGCATCCCAGAATGCCATGGCCACAGGAGGAATGATGTGCAATTTGGAAAGCTGTAATTTTTATCACTGATTCAGCAGCACCACAATCCCAGAGGCTTGGTGGAAAGCACAATGTCCAGCCCAGAGCAGTGCAGGTCCCCCTGCTGCCACGGGCATCTCTCCCATGCTGGTTGGCACTGGAAGGGACGTGTAACACCAGCCTGAGGGAGCTTGGGTCCCCTGCTTTGAGTGGCTTTCTGCCGAGGTTTTCCCCCAAAACCTGGCCCAGGAGCTCCAGTCAGCACACTCTGGGTTAGCTCAGAAAGATCATCCTGGCTCTAGAGTTACATGAGCAACTGAGTTCAGACAGCAACATGAATTTTCCCCCTCTATCCTCCAGACAAAGTAAAATCCAGACATGGGAAACTGGGAAATGCCTGCCCTTCAGCACAGCACCTGCCTTTCCTCTTTCCATGGTTCAGATGTATGGCTTTTGCTTTTAGATTCTGCAGTTTTGACAGTTAAAAATGCTTCTATCAATCAGGAGCAAAACCCAAACATTTTTCTTTTTTTTTTTTTTTTTCTTAATTCAGTAAACTGAAAATGCTTACAAATTGCTTCAGTCTGATGATATATTGATTTTCTAAAATAATTCTGATTATTCCAATAAAATTGAAATCAATTTTAAAATGGAAGTGTTTTCAGGAGCAGTCATATTTAACAGCCTGCACAACAAGCACGTGCTCACACATTGGGACCTCCTGATAAAGGAGTCAGCAGCCAAGGTTTGCCACGTTCCTCCAAGGAAGCCAGGCTGGAATGGGATGTCCTGCACATCCCAACACTTGTACATGGCTCCAGCAAAGCAGCATGACCAAGCTGGAATAACCAAGGGAATCTGAACCAACTCTGCTCTGCACCCTGGTTGTGGATGCTTCAGGTCTCAGTGGTCCCAACACCCACTTTAGGACGAAAACACATCTAAAGTGACACTAAATATCCAGGACTGAGCTGGAAAGTCAGATTTTCCCATGCCATGTGTCCAGTGCACAGAGCTGCCTGTGCACTTCCACGGGTGAATCTCCGACAGCGTTGGTGCGAGCCGGACGTTCCCGCTCCCGGAGCGGCACCGACCGCCGCACGCCGGATCCGCTAGTGGGAAGGTCACAAAGCAAATATTAGCCAAAGCAATCAAGAACGTCAAGTGGAAATTCCCTGGGGAACGTGTCCCCTTATACCCCAGAAATTCAGGTTGGCAACTTGTGACAGGTACAATCTGGCTCCCATATGTCTCGCGCTCGGAGCGGAGGAATGTGTATCCATGCTCCTTCCATCACTATAACAACATGTCAAAAGAGCCACCTCTCAGCAGGAAGGCACACAGAAACACCACGAAAAAAAAAGAAAAAAAGGAAAAAAGAATCAGACAACCCCAACCACGCAGCACTTGGCACCAACCCTGGAAAACACACAGCCCCTGTAGAGCTGCACAGAGAGCAGGGTCTGCTCTTCCCATGGCTTTGCCATTGCCACGGCTCCTGCCGGCTCCCAGGACCACCAGAGCTGGACCCCATTCCCAGCATCTCACTGCAAGCACCACTGAACACCCCTGTTTAGCCCTGTTTTATAAGGTTGACAAGTTCTTTGCAAACAAAAAGGTTTTCTCCTTCCTGATGCCTCCTAATTCAGGCTCAGCTGGGATAGGGGAATTGGTTTGAGATTTTTGGTTTGAGGGCTTTTTTGCAATTCTGTGCTAGCCTCTGGAGAGCAATTTCCACCTATCAACCTAGTAACCAATGTTACTGTTAAAAAAGTAACACCAGCCAAAGACAAGCTCTTCCCATCACCTCTTCCTGGCTGGATACTGCATGCTGGAGCATGAGCAGGCAAAATGACCCACAGGTCATTTTATACAAATAAATAATAATAATAAATAATTACAGGTAAATTTGGCCTCAACCTCTACCTCTTTTGCAGACTCCATGGAGCTGCTTTTTGCCATTGCAATAAAGCCCCTCCATTTGCCTCCAGTTTAATACCAGATCTTTTATTTCCTAATAAACCTGTCTGTTCCTGCATGTGACCCCATTTAAACAGGCCAATGCCTTTGGTGGTACCACAAGCACAGCCTTGGGAAGAGCCATTCCTGTGCTGGGTGTCAGGCTTGGATAGGGACACACCTGACTTCTGCAGGCTTTCCAACAGGTACATGGGAACAAAGCCTGTCTGGAGATGGCAGGGGTAAAACACAAAAACATTCATTTACTGCTATAGCTTAATTACACCCTCCCTCTCTCCTCATTCTCCTGGCCTGGCGCAGTGCTCGGGGCCAAATCTCTTTCCATTCATACAAAACCTTCTTTGTTTTAAAGAGCTCAACCCTCTAGCCCACAGTTGGAGGGGGAAAGGGGTTATTTAAAGATTGGTGTCACTGTCACAGTCTCTTCTGAAGCAGGATCAACCTTGGGAACACACAAGCTTTATTTTCACAAAGGCTGAAAAGACCAAACCGAGCAATTCAGATGAGTTTCCATAAAGCCAGTTAAAACCAAGTCACAAGTGAGCAGGAACATGACACAGAGTATGTCTGGTTAAAAACAGCTCAGAGGGTATCATCTATTTTAAGCCATAGACTCTTTTTTCCAGGCGAGGACTTTTATTTTTCCCC